>NW_008341263.1:144217-160412 GCF_000622305.1 Nannospalax galili | reverse complement strand
TGTGTGTGTGTGTGTGTGAGAGAGAGAGAGAGAGAGAGATGTGTGAGAGAGAGAGAGAGAGGTATTCACATTTGACTTTTTATTCCTCTGTATTCATGAGATTACATTTGTGTAGTTAAAAAAGTCTTCAAAAATATCTTCAGCCTTTGAACAACTGAGAAATCGGAAAAGCATCATTTTCTGCCGGTCCAAGTATAATTTTCTTCTCTGCCAAGTACTTCAGTGAAACTTCATGATGTGTGGCCGATAATGGCAGTATTCATGCTGGCTGAATTATTTATGCTTTTTATTCATTCATTTATTCATCAGAATATATATCCAGAAGGGAAAGTCTGGGCTTCCTGAAGGGGCCTTGGTGATGCCTAGATCCTGAAGAAAATTGTGTTTTCTATCTATAGTTCATCGTTAGCAGGCAGCCTCCTGCCCAGGCATGTCAAAGAGCTAAGACTTTCTCACACAAGATCAGACAAGGCTGTTAAATCCTAGTTTATTTTTCCCTGAACCAAAAATCACCCGTTGGGCCATCCAGGCATCAGTTTGTTTATCTGGGCTTTTTGACATCCAAGAGCCTGCAAATGTGAGGATGTGTGAAAGATGGAGAAGGATCCCCAAGTTATGACATCACTTACGCTTAAGAGAGAGCAAAGAAACACTGGAAATATAAGGGCCTTTCACCGTCATAAATATTTCCGTGAGTAATAGAGCATGATGAGCGCATAAAGTGAACTAGATTCTAGGAAATTAGAGAAAAACAGCAGGTGCAAGGGTTTAATTCAGACCTTGGCTCCAACCAAAGTTTGACCGATTCTGGAGCCTTTTGTCAACATCAAAAGGAGAGTAAAGAATCACCCATTTCTTCATCAAGAAATCAGGGCTCTACCTGTACCTCCAAAGGACCCTCAGGGGAAGGCCATTGAGTTAGATGTTGACCAACACCCTATTCAACTCTACAGTTCGCAGGCCATTACTCTTTCATCGAAAATGTCCCCTCCTCAGAAAAATCTTCTCCAGCCCAGAACTGGACACATTTCTTCACTGTAGAACTCATGACCCTGAGACCTTTTGACCTTTTGACCTCCTCTACTTGAATCCATACTATCATTGGAGTCAGAAACGACCTCCAAAGAAACATGTCCCCACGCTGGTGTCCAGTGCAGCGGTTACCATAGGCTGGGGCCTTTGGGAGGCGGTTAAATCATGAGGACTGAGACATCATCGGTGGCTTCATCTATGGAAGGAGTCAAATCTCAATGATATTTTGGGAGGTGGGGGAATCTTTATGACACTGGACCTAGTGGGAGGACATGAGATCATCGGGGTCATGTCCTCAGAAAGCACGTGGCTTACTCTTACTGTTTACCTTTTCTTCAACATCTGTGTCTACCTCATGTCCATCAAGAAGGGAGCAGCTTGGTCTAGAGTGAGCTCAAAGTCAGGGCAGACTAGAACTTCTCTGAACAACGGCTCAGCTGTTCCCAGGAGAACTTGCTTTTACGTCTCACTCCTTCACTTGCAGCTCATCTATCTCAGTACAGAAGGACCTCGAAACCATAAGCAGCCTTGAACCCCATGCTCCTGTTCAAAATAGGACCTCAGCCCAGCATCAGAAACCCTGTGATCTCATTAGAAAAAGAGACTCCAAGATTTTAACCCAGAGCTATTGAATGAGCATTTACTACTGAACACCTGCCTCAGGGTGATGGCTCATTTTCTGTGTCCATTCTTTTAGGCCACAGAGGGACCAGGTGTTTCGTTAAGCATTATTTCTCAGTGCGTCTCTGAGAGTGTTTCCAGGGAGATTAGCAATGAATTGATGGAGAAAATAAGGGAGATCGACTCTCATTAAAGTCGTTGTTCATTAATCATATAAGGCTTAGAATAGGATGTAAAAGGAAAGGAAATTTGGGTTAATTTCTTCTCCCTCTGCCTGACTCCTTGAGACACACACTAAGGGTCTCTCGGCCTAACTCCCTGAGCTACGCTATTGGTCTGCTCCTGCTGTTAATTCTCCTGGTTCTCAGTCTTCAGATGAGCTGAATCTATCCCATCAGCTCTTCACCCTTCAGGCTGTGAAAGTGCCAGTGATCTTGCAAATGAAACATGGCACCTCAGTTTATGATTCCATGAATCAGTGCCTTGTAATGCATTTGCATACATTTGGGTGATGCGTATCCTAGATACAAAAAATAGGTAAATACAGATGCATATAGAGACGTAGATGCAGGGGAAGCTATAGGGGTTGGATCTTGTGATATCTGTTTCTGTAAGGAATGCTCACTAACACACCAAGAGCATCATGTTTACAAAGTGCGACCTTAAGCCACTCACCCAGATCATTTAAGGGATGGGCACATAGGGGCCTCTGGGCAATTCCACAACCATTTTTCGTGATTACCATGGCTTTGGGTTAAACTTTAAAGGACATTTCACTACAACTTCCTCTTCTACTTAGCATGAGATTTACACTGAGGGGTTTGTGTACGTGTGCGTATGTGTGTACATGCCTTTAACTATGTTCTTGCAAGTAGCCCAGCATATTTACGTATTTGTAAAGGCATCACATGGCTCACATTAGAGCAGAAGTCATGAGTACATCCTGGAAGATATGGGATCATTGCCCCTCTTGATTCAGCAGAGCGCTTTGCAGACTCTGGATGCTTATATACAGAAAAGCCTGGTTCTTTATAACATACCTGTGTCTATGGAATCCCTTTCATGGTCACAATAAGAGAAGTTACAGTATAATATAGTATGGTGAACATTCTTATGCGTCCTTACTCAACATCACCAACTGCATGCTTTTTAAATTTTTATTTCACAGAATTTATTTCACATTACTGGCTCATGGAAAAGTGATATAAAATTCATGACAAGTCCCTCTTTATTTGAGTGATGAGAAGGGATAGATAAACCCACATGTGATAGAGACAGAGTAATAGAGAAAATAAACGAGGTAGCAAGCACACTCAACAGAACCAACAGGTGCATCTGGTGGAAGACGTAGGCCGCCGCACACTTCACTTTATTCTCCTGGCTGGCTTTTTCCTGCTGGAGTTTATCACCGGTCTTCAGAAGGGCGACACGAAATCACTCATCCAGTCGTTAGCGGAGCAGCACTGTGCAGGAGCTAATTCATTACCAGCCCTGCATTTCTTTCTAGTGTGCTCTTAGTACACACCTGTCAGTTGAAAAGACTAAGGCTTTGTGACTATCTTTTGCCGTGTTTATCCTTATTATTATCTTGGGGGCTGTTATCTTCATCGCCTCTGATTCACATCCCCATGGAGGAAATGGTGATGAAATTAACCTTGCACCAGATCTACAGGGCGCAAGGAAGGTTTGTGAAGGACAGATGCCTGGGTCGCACAGGTGCCCTATCTGAGCTGTAGGATTGGATGGGGCTCAGAGTTTGCACATCTCTACTGCATACCCATGTAAGGCGACTCCCAGGCTGCCCATAAGATCGTAAATGTGAAGTATTCATGCAGGTTAAATCTCAAGAAGACAGTGGCTACCCAAAAGGTCCACATCAAATCACAATGAGGGGCTTCTTGAAAGTGAATTGTGACTGGAGTTTGCTTTCATCCGTAAAAGCAGTCCTGTGTAGATAATCGGTTTGGGGGAGGGAAACACAAGGCAAAACAATTAAAATTAACCCTTCATGGAGACTGGTCCAAATTGAAATTTAAAAGATTAAATTTAAATAACCAAGGCTCACAGGTTTGTAGACATTTAACAAACAATCTGGTACCTTTGAGCAACTGGGATTTATTCAAGGACTTACCACGATAAGATACAACGACAGAATGAACGTGAGTATGTATACTCACAAAGAAACAAGTGATGGTACTGACCGCCCACCCCCCGTCACCACACACAGAGATGAAACTTTACAAAAATGACATTGTCCCAGTCTGCAGCATGACAAACAACTGCCCACCCAGGTCAGTTTAAATAGAGTATTCTGGGTCCACATAACACTTTAGCTCAAAGCACATGTCCAGCATTTTAGCATTGTGACAGGACGTCATCATCTACAAAGCTCATACCTGAGAACCGTGCAATCACGTTACAAAAATAAAATACAAAAATATTTATTTATGAGTGTGTTGTTTGTGTTTATGTCCCATGAGCATGCAGGTGTGTATGTGCATGTATGTGTGTATGCATGTGAAGGTCACAGATCGATGGTCTCTCTTCCCAGGGACCTGGCACTTGCTACTTTGGCTAATTTGGTCAACGAGCCCCAAGGACCCTCCTGTTTACCCCTCCACAGCCCTGGGACTGCAAGTACATAATGCCATGTCCTGCTTCTTTGCAGGGGTCTGGGGGATCAAAATGAGGTCCTCTTGCTTGCATACCAAGCACTTAGCAGCTAAGCCATCTCTTCAGCCCTCCTAAAGCTTTAGGTGAGTGTATTATTTTTGTATTGAGCAACGTTCACACAGAGGTCCTTGGCTGCATGTTGGACAGGCCTGGACCCTTCTTTTTTTTAGGTAGCCTACAGTTCTGTGTTCCAGCCTAACATGCATGACTCTCTGAGCTACATGCCTAGTACCACTTAATAAATGTACTGAAAAATATACACGCTCCAAAATAATTGAACCCAGCACAAGTATATCCCCACTCACTAAGGCATTATTCAAACGTGTGTGTTGAAACAGAAATGCTAGGTATAAAACTCACAATGTTTCCATTTTTAAAAGAGAAAAAAAATTTCTACGCTTCCTTGCTGTTTGAGTTGAATCATCTTTCTGGAGCATATTCATTTAGTGTTATTAAGTTTGGTAGACATAACAGAAGCATTACAGTAAAACACCCTGTTCTGAAAGACGTCAATAATTGTTTCCTGAAATAGCTCCAATCATAGTAGAGAGCATGCTTTTGCTGAACCATTTTCTTAAAATTATATATTCGTATGATAAAGAAGACGATGGGAATTTTTCTAAAAAAAGGACACGTGAAGTTTGAACAATTGTGGGTGATATTTTTCTTATCAAAAGGCTTATATAGCTGTCTTAACAACATTTTTGCAACTTTTAAAAGGAAAATATATTTCCAGAAGCAACGACTTACTGCATATTTACCAGTTTCTCTCTCCAAAGCTTTCAAGTCTAAAAAGGAAGATATGGTCACACTGAGAAATATTGCTGCAGTCTGTTCTGTTACTATATATCATTAGTCTACACCCAGGGCTGTCTCAGAGAGAAGTCTTCCAAATACACATGCAGTGTGACAGTTGGATTCCCATTACTGTAACAAACTACCCGAGATCCTCAACTTTCAAGAAAGTGAGGTTTATATTGGATCCTGGTTTCAGGGTTTCAGGATTTCATGGTCACTTGGTACCACTGGCTCTGAGGCTGAGGTGAGCCAACAAACCGTGCCATGTGCTTTTGGCATAGGAAGATGTGCAGTTTACAGTAGCCAGAAGGAGAAAGAGCGAGACAAAATGGTTATGGCCTCTAGGCTCCTTCCACCACACATCCCAACAGCCTCACTTTGTCAGTAGGTCCTACCTTTAAAGGTTCTGACACTTCGTACTAAGACCACGGGCTAGCACAGAAGCTCTTGAGAAGGGAACCTTTGAGGACTTTTTATCCAAGTCATAGCAGTTCAGAATTTCATAGGAACATCAGTGATGTGAAAAAATTGTCTCTCTTGTGACCCGAAGGAAGTAGGGTACCCAGGGAAAAGATGTTCAATAGATAATATTTTTAAATTTGTTCTTTGAGAATTTTCATAGATGTATATAATGAATTTTGATCATATCCAATCCTCATTCTTCCCTCTAACTCCTCTAGGAACTCAAACTCATCTCCCTCCTAGTTTCATTTAAAGAACCCAGTGAATCCAGTTAGTGTTAGGCAAATGCATACTGGTGTGGGGCATCTACTGGAGCGAGTTCAATGCCTGGGGGACCACTATCTCTGACGACAGCCCAGAGCTACTCTACAAGAACAGGGAGAGGTATTTAAAAGGAATTTTGATACCATGAGCATTTAGCAAAATAGAAGTAGGTTCTAAAACGTAATTGCTATCTGACCGTGGTCCCCGATGAGAGCTGGTGGCCTGTGACCACTTCTTTGTCTTGTAAACATATTACAAGCTCCCACGTTCTTCTGCGTCAAGGAACATTTCTGTAAGAATTTCTTTTAAAGGTCCATCTTCCTATCTCAGCAGTGGGACTGGATTTTCATTTTTCTTGTGACTCAACTGAAACTTTTCCACCCAGGACTGAAAATAGTCCTCACAGCATTTCAAAAGATGGAGTGAACCCAGACCGGCTGGGACCAAATGTTAAGTATGATGCTATTCTTACGGGCAAGCAAAATGACATACTTTTAACTTTTTATTTCTATTTAGAATTAGTCTTTTTAAGAAGTCCATCTGCTTCAGTCCATACCCTTCCACAGTATTTCCCATGCACACAGGAATTTAAATTTTAGAAACCCGAATCAGCCATTATGCCTGTGGATGTCACATTAATCCGAGACTTCTCAGCATGAGACCCATATGCAGTGTTGATTGAATGACCAAGAAGCAGTCAAACCATTGAGTTCAGACCATGTGGCTAGGGGGATGGGAACATTCTCCATTTCTCAAGAGTGCTGAGATTCCTGTGCAGAGATAACAGCTGCGCGACACACGGGCTCTGTTCTTGTTAGCGCTGAGGGTTTTCTTCATGGAGAAGGAGGACTTGTTCACCGCAGCAAAGTCTCCTAAGGTCCCTACGTGTCCTCATCTCGCACTTGAGTCCTAAAATATTATTCCCAGGTTCTCGGCCACCTTCTCAAATCATCTCCTTGGCACACGGACAGCCTTTTCTGTCTTCCTCAAGCCAATTTTTATCCTCTGCTAAAATTTGATACTCCAGACAAGAAAGGTCGTCGTGATACCTTGGTAGTGCGGCTTTGTAACTCCCGGGAGCATTTAGACCATCCCGTCGCCATTGTGGAGCAATGATTACCTTCCCTAGTAACCATAGTAACTAACTGACCAGAACAGTACAGAGGTAGCTAGGTCTAGGGCCATGGTAACCAAGTTGCGAGCAGTCCCTAGAAGATGGAGGGAGAAGGTCACAGGCTTCTTATGTGGTATTCTAGCCATTACTCTTTACTACCCTGCCCCCCCCCCGCCCAAAGAACGAAGGAAGTAGGGGATTAACTGAAGGGGGCCATTGTGATATGATTTTCATGATGAGATGGGGATTTAAAGCGATGCAGCTGTTTAAGGATCAGTCACACTCCTGTAAGCAACCCCGTAGCTATGCTCTATCAGAGACCACAGTAAACTCACTGGCTCACCAAGTCAGAGTTTGGTGGAATCCTTCCTTTGATTTGTAATCAGAACTTCATTTGGGGTGAATACACATCTCCCCAGGAGAAATTAACAGCAGTTACTAATCTGATCACTAACAACATGACAAAGGTCTTCCTGATCATTCTCAACTGAGAAGCGGGGGGATGGATGGGAATGTCTAACTTTCCTCTTTTGTCTTTTTTCTCCTGGAGAATTTCATTAAGTGATGTCTTTCAATGGCTCATAAATCAAATTTCTGTATGTAGTTGAGTTCTGATCCATATCTCACATGGTTGTATATTACATGAGTGAATTATTTATTCACTTATTCATTTATATATGAATGTATTTATTTATTTATTTATTTTTGAAACAGGGTGCTAAACCAAGGACAACTTTGAACTTCTGATCCTCCTCCTGCCTTTATCTCCTGAGTGCTGGGGTGACAGGTATATGTCACCACACTAAATGTATGTGGCCCTGAGGGTTGAACCCAGGGCACCATGCATGCTAGGCCATCTAATAACTGAGCTGTGTCCCCGGCCCTCAGCAAGATTCATGTTCTTCTCTTTATTCACAAAGCAACTGAGTAAAAGAGGAGCCGAAAGTACCTCTGGTTGATCTAGGCAGCCTGGCTCTCTTGAATAAATAATTCATATAAAACTGAAATGAGGGGCTGGAGAGATGGCTCAGCACTTATGAACAGTGACTGTTCTGGCACAAGACGTTGGTTCAAAACCCAGCACTCACATGGCAGCTAACAACCGTCTGTAACTCCAGTTCCAGGGTATCCGACAGCCTCTTCTGTCCTCTGTGGTCATTGCACGACACGGGTGCACTTACCTACGTGCAGGCATAACACTCATACACATAAAATAAAAATAATAAAATATTTTTTAAAAACCTGAAATGATGAAATGAATGTGGGAATTAGTGGGAGATGGATCGTAGTTGATCCAATGTGGTTAAACAGATGCTTGTATCGATTACTGAACACAAGAATGCAATGATACATAGTAGGAGTGACATAACATCCATCTGTCCCTGTCCTTTCTCAGGGACTATCAGGGTACAGTAGTGGAACACTCGACCACACATAGTAGGGTGAATATGTGGAATTGGTTCTGGATGACCCGGACTGTGGACTGGACCAGACTGCTATTCATCACGTCTTTATCAGAAGTCAAAAACCAGTTCTGTCTGTTCAGCAATCTTCTTATCATGTCCTTTAAAAAATGCTATGATAGGGTAAATGAAAGAAAACTCACATTTTCTTCTGGAACAAAAGCAGCAGGAAATTTCACCTCAAGAAAAGTAATCTAATCTTCAGTAAAATAACATGAAGAAATTTCTGAAGCAAAAGACAATTTCATTTTGTCTTTTCACATGAAAGGAACATTTTTCCTCCTGCTCTTGTGTGTGTGTGTGTGTGTGTGTGTGTGTGTGTGTGTGTGTGTGTTAGGAACTTTAACTCACCAGTTGGTCCAAAAACAACATTTAACTACTAGGCATTTGGCGTCCGTACAACTCCCAGGAACGGAGACATTCTCTGCTTCCATTTGGACTTCAGAAAATCCCTGTCCCTGCACTGCTTCTCTCTGGTTGCAGTACAGTTTCCTCTTTTTGGCTCTGGGATGCTGGAAATGTGGACAGTTTAGTGGGCTTGAAATTATGTTCGAATAACATTTGCATTCCTACTACAAAGCAAGGATTGGAATCCCCACCTACGCTTTTCCGGCTCCAGCCACCATCCTCCTCAGTCTCAAAAAAACTTTAGATCTTTCAACTAAGACAGGATGAAAGAAAGCTGAGCAGAAAGCAGAAAACTTGAGAAAGTTTTTTTTATTACATCAGACCTTCCTAAGGCGTTTAGATCAAAAGCCACCTTCCAAACCCTGCAGTTCAAGATTCCAACGAATAGACACTTAGCTTCATGAAGTCCGGAACATCACAGAATTGTCCAAAAAGGAACATTTGGGGAGCTGTTTACTGAATTCTTGTAGAAATTCCAGGTGTTCAAAATACCAGACTTTAATTCCAGATGCAGAGATGAAGGGGACTTTGTGGTGGGGGAAGCACCTCGTTCCCAAAGACTTTGAACAATGACAATTGAAACGTCACACTGATTGCTGGGCACCTTATTCGAGTTAGGATGGGAGAAGTCCCCGCATGCTCATGTGCTGAAGGCTTGGTTCCCAGTACACTGGCGTTCAGGGGTGGAGTATTATGAACCAAATAGCTCATGAGAGCATCTTCATCAGTGGAGTGCACCTTTGGGTTTAATGAGCTATTGAGAAGTGGCAAAAATTAAGCAGTGGAACCTCGTTGAAGGGGATATCCCTCAGGGGACTATATCTTCTACCCATCCCATACTCCTTGGTCTAATTCTCTGGTTTTCTATCTGTACCCAAGTTACTGTCAATACTCAAGGAATTTTGATCACTCTGTCCCTTCTCCCCGACCCGCTCCCCCTAAACAAGCTGTGCAAGAGTAGAAATCAGATTATCCTCAGATCAATATCTTCCAGACAGGAAGAACTGGATGACAGGCATTAAGGTGAACTGTCCCTGTTAGAATTAAACTCACCAGCCAGGACTATTGTTAAAGAGCTCTTTATGGCATTAAAATCATTCTAAATTAATCAACAATTAAATATTACATGAATCATAAAAATCTAAATTCAAGACTAATAACTATAATCTGACTTCAAAATCAATGGGACTGGAGAGGCAATCAAGAGTTAAGAGCACTTTGTGTTTTTCCAGAGGTCCTGGGTTCAGTTCCCAGCACCCACATGGGGGCTCCGATGTTACTTCACAATACCAGTAAACATACCAGCAATCAAAACACACATGTAAATAAAAACAAATCGGTTTTTAAAAAGATCAAAAACTAAGAAGTTCCAGGGTCATTGAGATGACTCTGGGTAAAGATGCTTGGCGCCAAGCTTGCTGGCCCGAGTTGCACCCTACGGACCCACATGATGGAAGGAGAGAACTGACTCTCACAACTTGTCCTCTGACTCCTGCAATTGCATGATGGCACACACGGAAATTTTATGAAACCTAGTGATGCATGTATGGTTATTCATATATTCATCATTGAATTTGATATTCTCTTCCATCTTGAAATTATAAAGGTAGACTTTTACGAAGACAGTTGTACTTTGCCATAAAAGATTGCATTAGTTCAAAAAGCTCCTGAAAAATTACACATACCCTATCTCTACATGAGTTCTTGTATATAGATGAAGGCTACGTAACAAGAAGAAGTGCCTGATGGGAGAAATCTTCCTTTGAGTTGTTGATGAGGATAGTCCAAGAGCCTCCCAAAATTACATAAGCTATTGCCAGAGCCCTGGATTGCCTCCCAGAAATTGAAGGTAAGACCCTATTGCCGAAGACGGAACATACTGCAGACACAGGGTTTGGAGGAATGGAGCTGGAACTGACCTGGAAACCATCTCCCCTGAATGCTAGCTCACAGAGCTTTGGAGAACACTACGCAAGCTGCTAAGGGATACTATAAGTCAATGGTCCAACCCCAGCTTTAAGGCCTAATAACCACATCAAAGACTGGAACAGCAGATTATACTGGGGCTTTTATCTTGGGGGTAATCAACAGCTACCTAACTGAACTTAAAGCCCACTGAATAGGAAACTCACGTGTAGTACTGTGAACATTGCAAAACACACATGGCTGGAGAGCTCATGGGTCTTAGAGAAGAGGCCAAAGCTGTCACATCCCTATGAAATACACAAAATCAATAACATTTTACCAAAAAAGGTTTGATACACTTCTTTTATATTTCATACTTCTTAGGAAGAATAGAAAAACCCAGGACAAATTAAACAACGCATCGATGCTAAGAGGAATTCTTACTGTATACTTCCCAGGGAAGGGCTTAGAAATGGATAAATATAAAATTCCAGGCATAATTCTCCTTCGATGCATCCATCTATACATAAAAACAAAAATCAAGAATTTAGGTTTTTGAAGTAAAATTTACAGCGTTGCTTCAATAAAATATTGGTCCCCAAATTCTCTGCAAAAATAATGCATTAAACATACCTTAACTGTCAACATAGTCAGTGTTCTCTATTACTGTAATTACCAAATGCCATTACTCCAACAGGTGCCTGAGTGTGGGGATGACATGATACTCGACACCCTGTTTCCCCCTTCTCCCTACAAAGTACTGTGAAGGCAACTTTACTAGAAGTTATTGGGATGTAAACTTGCCTGGAAGGTCAGGAATAACTGGAGCTAACTTAATGACCAGAAAATAAACATTCCCTGCAACTTTGATGTTAAATATGCAAAAGACAGACATAAAAAATACTTTAAGGCTGGGCGTGGTGGCGCACGCCTTTAATCTCAGCACTTGGGAGGCAGAGGCAGGCGGATCTCTGTGAGTTCAAGGCCAGCTTGGTCTATGTAGTGAGTTCTGGACAGCTGGGGCTACAGGGAGACCATGTCTCAAAAAGACACCCCCCCCCAAATACTTTAGAGGGCATCAGATATTTGACATATCCTAATTCTAACCATGTACACTAAACTCTAGTTTTTCTTCCTATGACACGGAGAGGGAAAGAAGGGCCACATGAAACTAATATAAAGTACAATGAAGAGAGAACACAAATGTGGATTAATGAGAACTTTGGTCCATAATGTTCTGTAGCTGCAATGCTCGATATTTACACAGTGCTATTATATACACATACTGTGTTTGATCCCCACTTGAAACTGTTCTCTTTCCCCCTGTAAATGACATCTGCAGAGTTCAGTCCCCATTACACTGCCATTTCCTAATTCTGAGCTTTTGTTGTGCAGGTGTTAGCCTATGGCTTTGGCATGCTCGTTCCTGAACCTTCTGACCAACCCTTCTGCAAGGATGGATGTCAAACTCTGCGATTCAATGCTGACCTGTACGGTAGCCTTAGTCTGGCTATCTGTTATTCTGGGATTGCTATGTGATGGTGATACTGAACTTCTCCTTGTATTTAATTCTAATCTCGTGAATTTAGGTCACGTCATGTAGGGGTGTGGTATTGTTCAGGGAAATGCCAGAACGGGACTAGGTTGCTTGAGTAGTATCATTCAAGGTCATGGTGACTGAAGGATATATATGCTGAGTTTTTCTGGGTTGTTAAATATAGAAATCAAATAAACATATACAGATGTTCACGTGGGTGGACATGTTCCGCCAATCAATGACGGTTCTCAAAGCTAGTGCAGTCTAAATCCATGTTCAAGAAAAGAGTCTGGGGGGAAGGAGAGATGGCTCAGTGATTAAGAACACTGACTGTTCTGGCAGAAGACCTGGGTTCGAATCCCAACACCCACATAGCAGCTAACAACTGTAACTCCAGTTCCAGGGCATCCGACAGCGTCTTCTGTCCTCCACGGGCATTGCACGACATCCGTGCACTTACTTACATGCAGGCACGTAAAATAGAAATAATAAATAAAATTTAAAAATGAAAAAGAAAAGAGCCTGTTTCCTGACTGGGGAACAGGCAACTTGCCCTGAAAAACTATGGCAGATTTCCTGGGGGTTCTTGCCTTCCTGTTCCCAAATTCTTGTTCAGGGGATGCTTAAGTGTAATTCTTACCACTCATCAAAGAAGCTTCTTTTTTGCAACAGATGGAGAGAACAATACGTACATAGTAACAAGAGTAGTTGCCATGCCCGTGTGGACAAAGTGTCATTGCTAGATGGAGAACTATAGGCAATCAAAGGATGCAGAGAAGGAGAGTCAGTTTTCTCCAGGCATGATCTCCCTGGTAGGTTATCTAATCCCAAGTGGTCAGCCGTAAGCACATGTATATTGTAGCACCACTAAATCAACTCAGTAGATGGTTTGTGTGGTGTGTGTGTGTGTGTGTGTGTGTGTGTGTGTGTACATGTCTGCACACATCAATAATAAAGATGTGAACAGGATATGGAGAGGGAGTGGGGGAAATATGGGACAAGTTGGAGGAGGAGGTGAGAGAGAGATAAAATGATATAAATGTGTGTTCCCATATGAAATTCTTAAAACAGATAAACATTTAAATTATGAAAGAAACCAAGCCAGCTCGTTCACCTTGAAGCTGACCCACCCCCTCTTCAAACAGACATTAATGTTTCTGACCTTGCACTCAGTGCTCTTCCTTACTTTATGCCAAATTACTTTCAAAGAGGGCAAGCATTGCATGCTGTGACTGTTTGCTTCTGGTCAGATAGTGACTCCAGAGAGCTTAACTATTTGATCAAATGAAGACCAAGTCACCAGTTCTTGCTGTGGCACTGAAAATATTTCAAAGTCAAATTAACTGAAACACAAACACTCAAGCCTGAAAAAAAAAAAAAAGCTCAAGGTTTTTTCTCTTCTTCATAGGACACACATTTCTCATTCCTCAGAAAATATATTTTGCTGTAGGTTAATAGAAGTTTTTGAGTAATGTGCATTCTATGTGTAAGAAAACCAAGTGTGATGAATATACGTCAAGTATACAAGAAATGCCCAGTACAGAATTTTTTAATGATGGGACAGATGAAGAACATGATGGGTAGCTTCCACAGTCAACTTGATGTGCCCAGGTACAGGGAGCCTCAGGTGAGGCACTGTCTCCATTAGATTGGCCTGTGGGGCATTTTCTTCATGATGGAGTGACAGTGCCCAACCCTGAGTGGGTGGTGTCAACCCCTGGAAAATACTCATTGGTTGTATAAGAAAGCAGGCTGAGGGGCCTGGAGAGGTGGCTCAGTGGTTAAGAGCACTGGCTGCCCTTGCACAGGATCCAGGTTCAATTCCCAGCACCCACGTTGTGACTAACAAGGAATCGAAACTCCAGTTCCTGGAGAATTCTCCAGCCTTCTTCTGGCCTCCATGTGCATTGCAAGACACGGGTGCATTTCCATGGTCCAAAACACTGATACATATAGAAAATTAATTTTAAAAAAAAAGAAAGAAAGAAAGCAGACTGCACAGAGACTTAACCCAGTACCATATAGGAGACCCCTACACCTTACCAAGTCCTGCTTCTAGCTTGAGATGGAACTTCAAGCCCCCTCTGGACCATAGCTTTTATGTGCTGACCCTCAGGAAACACATCCCAGATTTCTCCTTAACGATGCCTGTTTCTAGTTACACCTGGTGTTCAAAGCCCCAAGTAACCAGCACTCATGGTCAAGTAAAGAACAACAGATTTCACTTCCCAAAATTCTTAGTTTGACGAACAACGGTGATAGTCTTTGCTTTCCTACGAGGCTTCACAATCAAGCCTCCATCACGGACACCTCTTTTGGCATTATCTTTCAAGGTCCCACCGAATAGTTTGCTGAGCTCCAATTTTCGAAGTCATACCTCCAAAAATGTTTGTAATTCTCACAAACACGTATTGTCAGGTCCCCAGAGCAATACTCCACCATCCTGAGGGAAGCCAGGGCAGGATTTCAGGGCAGGAACCAGGAAGAGGAGTTGAAGCACAGACCATGGAGGAAGGCTCCTCCCTGCCTTGCTCAGTCTGCTTTCTTATACAATACAGAATAACTCGCCCAGGGATGGCACCACCAAGAGTGGACTGGACCTCCCACACCACTCAGCAAGCAAGAAAATGCTCCAGAGTCATAGCCACTGGCCAATCCAATGAAGGCAATTCCTCAGTTGAGGTCATCTATACCGAGGTGTGTCAAGGTGACAACTAGAGCTATCTAGCACGGATGCACAAACATCTCATTAGACACACTGAAGAAGTGTCGTGACCAAGGAGAAGCAGGAAAGGTTTTTCTTCAGGGTATCAGTTGCGTTTTTCGAATTCTGTTCTTGGTAGGAAATAATGGCCACATCACATTAAGCCTGACGCTGGTATAGGAGGAAATTCATCTCCTTGCATATTAATTTTCATTTCTTGTTACTGAGATTTAAGAAAAGACTTTTCCAGTGCTTGGAATGGTGAGACCCGAATTTTGGAGATGTCTTCCTGTCTCCAATTAAATACTGTCTTTCATACATGTCCAGACAGTCCCTCTGCGGGAGGTAATTCTAGATCCTATCAAGTTGACAATCAAAATTGACCATCAAACCATGCAGTGATTGGGAAACACCTGATTTGGGGATCTGATACCCGGATTTTTGTTTCACCATTCCAGAAGTCAAAGTGGTAATTTGTCTGATGAAATGGTGAAAGTTTTTATTATACAAATAAGCACTGTTTTCTGCTATAGCACTTACAATTCTGTTGGACTTGATGTAATCAGTAAGCAACCATTATTCCACCACAGGAAGAAACCTGTGCCAAAATCGTTTCTCTGGTACTCAGGAGGTATAGTGTATGTCCAGAAAAAGTGAAATAGGATAGCTTTCAGTCTGTCCTCTGTTTCTGCAATTTTGACCTAACAGAGAAGAAAGACATGGCCTGAAGGGGTGGGTTGAATCAGTGTAACTGCCTCCATTCTAGAAGCAAAAATGTCCTTGTCTTACCTATGTTTGCTGAAGAAAACACAGCATGTAAATTCAGAATAACAGTCTCAAGCCTAAGCTAAGAGACTTGTGATATCTTAAAATGGAATGATTAAAAATAAGTGAGTCTACTTGCACTAACCTGCTTGTCTCCAATGAGACAGCCAGTCACTCCTGGCATACTGGAGCAGATGCTGGTTTATTGCAATGAGAAATTGGAGTTGGTCCCCAGAATGGATCCAAGTGATGCTCATTGTCTGGGAGCTGAGCTGTGCTGTGCAGGCTCCATTGACATGGGAGACATGCTCAGTTTTCCACTGAGAACGTGGTTGAAAGTCTTAACACATTGTGCAGAACACGTCTGGAGCCAGTGCAATGGGCCCAAATGGAAGAAAAAAGAAACCACAGAAACACAAAAATTCTCAGAATAGCCAAGTTTTAATTTT
>NW_008341263.1:141324-144152 GCF_000622305.1 Nannospalax galili | reverse complement strand
AGGTAAGTGCACCCGTGTCATGCAATGCCCACAGAGGACAGAAGAGACTGTTGGATCCCCTAGAACTGGAGTGACCGACAGTTGTTAGCTGCCATGTGGGTGCTGGGATTCGAACCCAGGTCTTCTTCAAGAACAGTGTTCTTAATCACTGAGCCATCTCTCCAGTCCTGAAACAACCAAATTTTAGAAAGTAAAACAAGTTCACATTTTTAAAATTTGTTTTATGTCCTTCATTTGAATAGGATTTCTAATGTTTGATAGTATGTATTTGGAGGGGGCATAATGCAAAGAATTTTTTTAAAATTCTAGAACTGCTCTCTATATATTTTAGGACAGAAAAAGTAGCATATTGATAATGATGTACAGTTTTGATATATGTTGCCTAAGATATAGACAGAGGCATGCAAACACTGACAAGCATAATTTCAGCATAAACTCTAGACTTTCTCTTGCAGTTCACATATAATTAATACACTTGTGATTGATTTGAATTCATTCAACTCTTTATTAGCTAGTATGCTTTCTCTGTGGAGCTTTTTATATTACCAGCATAAACTTATTTTTATTTTTCAGCGTAAATTTATTTTATTTCGCTCATAGGTTGGTGCTGAAGATGTTGGGACAGCTTTCCTGTGACCTTCATATCTAAGAAGCATCATGGGACTACAAAGGTGGGCTCCATCAGCAAAGCACCTGGGAAAGAAGCTGGAGGACCAGAATTCATGTCCCCACCATGCACGTAAGCGGAGCAGGCAGCATGCATCTGCAATCCCAGGGCTGAGGCAGAGTGCAGAAACAGGCAGGCCATTGGAACTCAGTCACCAGCCAGAATATCTGGATGAATGAGTTTCAGGTTCACAGAGACCCTGTTTCAAAACTAAGGTAGGGAATGATCCAGGAAGAGATGAGATGTCAGCCATGGGCTTCCACATGCATGTGCACATGCATGAACATGCCACACATCCTCAGGAACACATGCATACAACACACCACACATCATACATTCATACATACATACATACACAGACAGAGAGAGAGACAGAGAGAGAGACAAATGGACATACATACATACATACATACATACATACATACATACAGAGAGACAGAGACAGAGACAGAGAGAGAGAGAGAAACGGACAGAGAGAGAGAGAGACAGAGAGAGGACACACCAGAGGAATAGCAATTATATTCTCTCCATCTCCATTAGCCAATGCTCTTTCGTAAGATAATCAGTTTGTTTTATTTTTTTACTTATTTTTATTCTATGTGTAGGAGTGTTTTGCCTGTGTTAATATAAGTGGCCCCATGTAATGCAATGCCCTCAGGGGCAGGAAGGTGGTATTAGATCCCCTGGAACTGGAGTTACAGAGAGTTGTTAGAAGCCATGTGGGTGTTGGGAATTGAACCTGGATCCCCTGAAATGAATGCAAGAAAAAAATTGGGAGGACAGATGAGATAGATTTGGAACGTCAGACCTGATACCTAATAATCCACCCAACACCAAAATCAGCATCAATCTGGAATGGAACACAGATCTTGACAGTTACTCTGACTGATCGAGAAGTGAAGAAATGTCTAAATTACTTAATGTGTGGAATAGAAGCAGAGGGGTGTGTTTGGATTGCTGTGATTTGTCTGAGAAACAGTATCAGAAATTATCATGAAATCACCAGCATGTGTTTTTTTTCTCTAAAGGTGATATATCTGCCTCAGCAAATGGGTGGGAAAATTCCAGTTGCCAGAGAGCGGTTTGATATTCCTTATTAAAGAGTTGCTTTAGATATTCCTGGAGGAAAGATGCTTAATACTAATCTGCTCTATGCACGGGAGCTGCCCTCTGTGCGAAGCCTTCCGTTTTGGACATATTTGTTTTCAAAAGCACAGGGCGTCCCTGTGAAGACATGTAAAACTGTCACCTGGTGCGCTTGCAGTCTGGAAACCAGAAAATCAATACAAGCCCATGTATCTCTTATCGACACTGTATTTTCCATTTCAAACGCAACCAGGACCCAGGTGAGAACAAAGCCCCATGGAATCATTTCGATTTAAACCGTTCATTGAGCTAGCTGGTCCGTTCAGCTTAGTTGCTGTTGTCTGGTAGAAACTGACTACTGCTTATTTAAGCTTTATAATTGTCCTTAGTGAAACAGCTCTGATTGGGGTTACATCAGAACTTTCTGTCTGAGCCACTGAGAAAATATGTCTGACTTTCTCTTGATGTTTATTGATTTGCAGTTTGTCTGTATTCAAGACCACGTGTTGTGCTTGTGCCCTTGTCTTGCACAGTCCTGCTTTGTAATAAGTGAGTGGGCTTTTGTGTCTAAATGTGTGTGATTTATTCTAAAGAAGCAAAATGCTATTTGCTAAGTTCATCTATGACAATTGGGGTCCCCTCATGAAACTCTGCTTTAATCCTATTACAAAAGGAGTTATGCTTCCCTTTTCTGAAAGCTCTGTGGGAAAATATAGTTGTTTTATACCTGGTTTCAAGTGCCAACCAAGTTTTGCAGGGTGTTTATCTATTTCCTTCATACCTTCGTTCCTTCCCTCCTTCCCTCCCTCCTTCCCTCCCTCCCTCCCCTCCCTCCTTCCTTCCTTCCTTCCTTCCCTCCTCTTAAGCACTAGGATTAAAAGCACTTGACTTGGAACATTTTCTTGACTGATAATTGATGTAGGAAGGCTCAGCCCACTGTGGGCACTGCCTTCCCTAGGCAAATGGGCCTGTGTAGCAGGAGGCCTCCAAAGATGGCACAGACCCAGAGCCCTGGGATTCAGTGAGAATTCACTTCACTTCTTGGTCCGCAAATAGCCCACCAAAAGGAGCCCAC
>NW_008341263.1:139096-141033 GCF_000622305.1 Nannospalax galili | reverse complement strand
GTCTCTAGATTCCTCTCTCTCTCTCTCTCTCTCTCTCTCTCTCGCTCGCTCGCTCGCTCGCTCTCATCTCTCATCTATCTCTCTCTATCTCTGTCTCTCTCCCCTATCTATTGGTCTTTGCTACAGCAATTAGTCCTGCATTACACATTGCCTTAAATTGTTTCATTATGTGAATGCAAGACTGTTGTAAATATCTCGAGGGAAAGTCCCTTTTCTCAAAATTATTGATGTGGAATCAAATATGAATGGAACTCTCTCCTGCTCTTCCTCCATTCAAATAAGTAGTCTTCTAGAATCTTTTGCTATTTAAACATTTTGCCATCTTTTTCTTTCTTCTATGTATGCACATTTAGCTAAGCTTTTCTTTTCATGGCTGGGTAAGGAATATACCCTAATGTATGTAGCCATGATGTGTGTCGTCTCCTCTGTGCCCTGGTGTTGCAGCTGCCCGTGGATACACCAGGTTTCCCTCAAATGAGCAATTATGCCACACAAATTGAATAGCATGCTCCAAGTGTTTACAGCATCTCACTTCTTTTTTGGCATGTGTATGCGTGTGGTTTGCATTTGTGTATGTATGCATGCATGTGGGCAAACTTTTGTGCAGGTATATCCTTGTGGATAACAAGGGATGAAACTGGATGACCTCTTTGATCGTGCTCTGCCGTGGGGGAAGGTCTCTCACTGAACCAAGAGTTTGCTTTTGGATCTTGTCTAGCTAGCCAGTTTGCTCCAGGGACCCTCTGTCTCCATCTCCTGAGAGCAGAGGTTAGAGGTGGGCATCCATACCCAGCTGGCATTTATGTTGGTGCTGAGATCCCAAATCAAGTCCTGCACGTGTGTGGTAAGCACTTTCCCTACCCAATCATGGGCCCAGTTCCAAAATGTAATTTCTTGTTGCTATGTTTTAAATCATCCATTAGAGAAATAGGGAACGGTCAGTAAGTAATTTCTAGATGTACTCAGTAGAAAGTCTTAGGAAGTTTGTGCAAGTTGAGTGAAAAATAATGTTGTCTATACTATGGAAACTGGAGATTCTATTACCTGTAATTTTCTGTAAAAGTAATTACAGTCAGGCTATGCACACGATGCTGTGTAAGAAAACCCCCACTCTACACCCCAGGGTGGTTGATTATCATCGAAGAAAGTTACAAAGCACTTCAAATATTAAAATTATAGCAGTGAATTTGTCAATATCAAATCATTATCAGTGACTGGCAGAAAAATAGATTACGTGATGAAGGTTGGTTTAGAAAAGTCATGCAGGGCCCTTAAATTTGCTAGGCAGAACCAGCAGGTCTGGTCTAGAACTCGGCTGTTGGGGAGTGAGATCACTGAGTGTGTAGCCCTTCCTTCTTCTGTTGAAGGTTGTCTAGAAGTGTGTGTGCCCCAGAGTGAACCAGGGACGCAAAGAGAACCAGAATTCTATTTTTTCTTTGCAAACATAAATATATATATAGAGAATATTATATATAGAATATATTATATATATATTACTTTTAGTGAGCTTTAGTGAATTTCATACAATTGATGTAATTTCTTGTTGCTATGTTTTAAATCATCCATTAGAGAAATAGGGAATGGTCAGTACGTAATTTCTAGATGTACTCAGTAGAAAGTCTTAGGAAGTTTGTGTAAGTTGAGTGAAAAATAATGTTGTCTATACTATGGAAACTGGAGATTGTATTACCTGTAATTTTCTGTAAAAGTAATTACAGTCAGGCTATGCACACGATGCTGTGTAAGAAAACCCCCACTCTACACCCCAGGGTGGTTGATTATCATCGAAGAAAGTTACAAAGCACTTCAAATATTAAAATTATAGCAGTGAATTTGTCAATATCAAATCATTATCAGTGACTGGCAGAAAAATAGATTACGTGATGAAGGTTGGTTTAGAAAAGTCATGCAGGGCCCTTAAATTTGCTAGGCAGAAC
>NW_008341263.1:129568-138903 GCF_000622305.1 Nannospalax galili | reverse complement strand
TATATTACTTTTAGTGAGCTTTAGTGAATTTCATACAATTGTTCTTCATCAAATTTAGACTCGCTACCCTATCCATACCCCCACATATACCCCCCCATCTGGACCTCAGGCATTCTGTCATACATGTTAAATCTTATTGGTCAAGCACTTCCACCCAGATATCCTTTGGTGCCAGTTCATCCACTGGAGTGCAGTCAGCGTATCCAGAGATCCTAAGGAAGATCTGTTCTCCCTCACACAGAAGTATTCAGTCGTCAACAGTTCCAACAGGCTAGGGTCAGGCCCCCACCCATTTCCTTCACTCCACTTGGGCTCTTGTCTGACTGAGTCGGCCTAGGTCTTGTGCTGGATGCCACCGTTGCTGCAAGTTCACCTGTGCAAGCTTCCAGTGGCCTAAAAGCCTGCTTCCGTGTTCATGAATCATCCCTGGTTCTTACAATCTTTCCGCCCCCTCTTCGGCAGTGGTCCCTAAGCCCTGGGTGGGTGAGCTTTGCAATAAGAGCCCTATCCAGGGACACATACTCTTCAGTCTCTTATCCTCTAAACTTAGCCAGTTCTGGCCTTCTGTGTGCTTCACAGCTGGTGAGATCTGAACGGTGTAACTCAGAGGACAGTGCTCTACCAAGGTGCAGATAATACATTGTCTGCCTATTTTAAGCCTGCCTGATAACTAGTGACAGAATGTGTTTGGCAAATGTTTGTCAGAACTTTTTTTATTGCAGTGTACAATGTTCCAACAGCTATAATGACATACAGTTTTCTGTCCCCACTCCACAAGTGCAGGGGGCTTGCAATGGCTGAAGAGCCTACTTGCTTAGAAATATTAATAAAAACAGATATTCTCTAACATAGTAAATTCAGTACAGGAGGAATCATTCATCCTAAGATTTTAGAATCTAGATGCAAATAATTGATCGGTGAACAAGCTGGGATGTGTGATAAAGAGGGAGAGCAAACTGGTTTCTGCTGTGACTTCTGTTTGTTTTTCTCCCCAAACAAGCACGTAGGGGTAAGAATCAACAACGAAAATAACGGGGATAAAGGATAAGTGTCATCTGCCTATGAATGAATCCGCCGTCCTTGCTGTGTAAATGAAGATTCCTGCACCCAGCAGAAAACATTGAGAAAAAAAAAAAAAAAAAAACATTTAGTGCTGAGCTATGGATTTTGTGTTGCCCAGAAATTCATGTGCTGACATTCTCTCCCTCAAGGTGCCCAGAGTGAGAAATGGTATTTCAGGAAGTAATGATGTGGTAAGGATGGAGCCTCATGGTTGGGATTAATGCCTTTGAAAAAAGAGACCTCCAAGCTGGGCATGAGGACACACTATAAATTCCAGCACTGTGGATGCAGAGGCAGGGGGATTTCAGTGAGGTCTGGGGGAGCCTGCTCTACATAGCAAGTAGCAGGCCCGCCAGGCTTATAGTGAGACTGTGTCTCAAAGCAAACAAAGAAAACAGATCCCAGAGAATTGCCTGCCCCTTCTACCATGTGAGGACACAGAAAGAAGCCAGCATCTATAACTATGCAATTGTGGGGGAGGTATGTGCAGTATATGTGTGTGCACACACTGATGTGCTCATGGAAGCTAGAGGAACACATCTGGTCTATCATTCTGTCTTATTCCCTTGAGACAGGAAGGATCTCTCTCTCTCTCTCTCTCTCTCTCTCTCTCTCTCTCTCTCTGAACTTGGAGTTAGGCTGGAAGCCAGCAAGCCCCAGAAATCATCCTGACTAGCCTGACCCTCAGCTGGTGGGACTATAAGTTTAGAACCCTGTGCAGCAAGTACTCTTTCCAAGTAAGCCATCTCCCCAGCCCAGCAATTTCTATTAACATGAAAGTATCACTGGGATTCCTCTTCTCCCTGTGTTACATATTTTACAACATATGTAGCAACTTTGTTACAGCTCAGTCTACACATATACAGTATTACACTTATGATGTAAGCATCAAGCTTAAAAGAAGTATTGTATCACACAAAGAGAAAAAAAATTACTCCATAAAAGAGGGCAGTTTGACACAAAAGCTCATTATTTCAGTGTGCCATTGTTAACTGCTTTGAAATTTTGAACATTGTGTGTGCGTGTGTATGTGTGTGTGTGTGTGTGGTCTATGCACATCTGCGTGGATGTGTGCACAGGCCTATGTGCACATGTAGAGGTCAGGGAAAGCAGCCAATGAGTCCCATTGATCCTCCTGTCTCTGCCTCCCACAGAGCTGGGGTTACAGGTGCCTGTCCTTCATGCCTGGATTTTTATGTGAGTTACCACGGACATAGACTCCAGACTCAGGCTATCGTGGTTGCACAGTGCTCTGACCTAGCGAGCAACTCCCCTCCTCGCTTGGAATATTTTTTTTAATACTGTAACTCAGATAAAGCAAACACCTTCATACTTTAAATAAAAATAAATATAACTAGGTGAAAAGCAATTTAGAAAGGCTTTTCAGTCAAGTAAAGGACATGCAAAGATTTTTGTGTGTGTCTGTAGACATTGAAAATAATGATAAAATGTGATGTTAGTGTTTCAAAGACCAAGAATAATCCTGTCACAAGCCATCTTTATCAAATTGTGGAAACAGCCAGCACAGAGACTTGCTGCTGGTGAGTTGGTAGCTCATTATCGGGTTCAAAAGAGTAATCCTCTTGACAAAGAATACACTAGAGTAATTCTTTAAAGCAATTAATTCATCAGTCTTCAAAATCAAAAAGACCCTCCCTGAAGGAGCCTGCGGAGATGTGTCTATTACCACAAATGAGTGCCTTCTTACTGGCCTAAGCACCTGCCCATGTTCTTCCCAAATCAGGTGTTTTGTTCAAATCCGGGAGCATTGAGGAGGTCAGTGATGCCGTCGTTTGCCGTGTTTTATTTCCAGCTCTGTTTCTGTGAAGTTATGCTAATAATCTCAAAGGCACGCCTGCTGCAGAATGCTGCTTGGGAAGGGCGCTTGCCTTTCAGAATGGTGCAATGAAATTCTTTATATTTATTAGTTCATATGATCCCATGCCTGCTATTGATTGCAATTATGCCTTTGTGTGTGTGTGTGTGTGTGTGTGTGTGAGAGAGAGAGAGAGAGAGAGAGAGAGAGAGAGAGAGAGACTACTTGATTGCAACTGTGCTTTTGTGTATCTCTGTTTGTGATTAGTTTATTACAACTGTGCCCTTGTGTGAGGGACTAGTTGATTGTAACTGTGGCTCTGAGTGTGTGTTGTGTGAGTATTGGATTGTAACTGTGCCTGTATGCGTGTGTGTGTGCGTGTGTGTGTGTGTGTGCAGCTATGTGAAAGTCATAGGTAGATGGCACGTATTTTCCTCAGTTACTTCAAGTTATTTTGGAGACGGTCTCTCTGAACTAGATCTCATTTTTCATTCAGCAAAGCATCTTCCTGGCTGTCTCTCTAGCGCTGGGATTCCAGGGACAGGGACGTGCTACTGTGCTTGCCTTTCTTTCCTTTTATACCACCGCTTGGGATCTGAACTCAGGTTGTGCAGACAGCACCTTACCAACTGACCCATCTCCCCACCCCGTTGTAGTGTCAAGACTGCTATTAATCTGTTTGCTTAAAGCCTTAGCTCTGAGAGAGGGGTTAATTAGTGATAGTTTCATCTCCCTTGCAGCAGACACTTAGGAATGTGTAAAGACATTTCTGATCTGAGGGAGGGATTCCGTTGCCACAATGTGGATACAGATGCTCCAGGGATGGCTTCAAGCATCCTACAAAATGAATACACAGGACACAACTTTCAGTTAGGAGTAGATGCAGACAGATGCTTGTAGTTATGAGAAATATTGGACTGGAAAGGGGTTACTTTTTCTTCTTGTGAAGCCTGGAATTTTGGTTGGCAGAGCCAGCGGGGACGTGAGGCTTCAGGATTCCAGGAAAGAGACTTGTGTGTGTCCAGACCTACCTGCCTTTCAGCTTAACCACAGCGAGGAATGCCTGGCCTGTAAGCTTCCGTGCAACTTGTGTCTGATGTCAGGCCAGCACTGTCCCATAAATCTGTGCCAGGAAGCCCACCTGAGAGCAGCTGGCCTCTGCTGGTGTTGTCTGGCCAGGCGTGGTGCTGTCTTTTCAGTTGACATTCACAGGGTTATTGCAAAAGGCAGGGAGCATTTGGTGCACAGGCAGACAACCGAACCTAGTACTGACTTTATGGAGAGAGACATTGCGGGCTGCAGGACACGCTTACTTGATGCTCCAGATTTGGGGATATTTGTATTTTCAATGGGGCAATGAACAGTCCCTGTGTATCACAGATATTGAGAATCTCGGGAAAATAAAGGAATTTATTTTATGACTTTTGTAGCCATTATTTTATGGCGTTTTATATGAGGACACAGTAGAATTTATCTGTGGTTGTACTCAGACTACCGCAGATCTTTTAAAAGAGGACTGATACTCACTGGAGATTAAATAGCTCACTGGTGGATCTGGGAGATTAATGTCATCCTTTGATGGGAAATCCCAGGTCTTTATAAATGGCTGTTGTGCTGGTTGGAGTCTGTAGGGTGACAAAAGTCAGAGACGGAGCCTAGAGGGCTGAAAGAAGGAGGCCACTGGGAGTGTGCACTTCCAGCTGTAGCTCACCTTGGCCTCCTCCTGTATCCCTCTTCTCTCAGCTTCCTGTTCATGAAGAAGTGAGGAGCTGACTGTACCCAGGATGTTCTCCCCAGGCACATGGAGCCGAGTAACTATGGACTAAACCCTCTGAAACTGGGAGTCAAAATAAATCCTTCCCCTAAGTTCTTCCCAACAGTTGTGTTAGTACCAAAAGTGATGTCAGTACCCATGGTGAGGATCCTGCTTCACATTCTGTGTGCGTACCCTTCCTGAACCATAACAGTTCTGGTAATAAATTTTACAAAGTGACTATAACCCTGTATCTACAGACTGCAGAGCCCTGGGCTTTCAAGGCTCAGCTCACAGGAAACCCAGTAGCTGAGATTTGAAGTTAGGAGTGGGCAGTGGGCAGAAGGAAATGTGAGAGTAAGAGGCAACCAGTACGTAGCCTCCGAGATGGGGAGCGAATTGGCGCTTTCTGGCAACTATAAATAGATCAGTGGTTAAATGATGAGATTACTAAAGAGAGCTTGGGTGCTGTAGATAATTGCATACAAGGCTCTCCAGCATGCCTTGTGCTCTGTGTTAGAGAGTATACTCTTTCTCCTAAGGATGTTGAAAGGCCTTGGGGATCTGAAGGGACTGGTAAGGCCCCGGGCAAGCTGGAACACTAATGTATCCGTCTGGATGCACCAGAAGTCATCCATGTTCAAAGTGGACATGGAACAGCCAGGATGTCATTTAGGAAGCTGTTGTACTCGTCAGAGACATAGGACGTTCTGTAGAGCTCGCGCACTTGGTAGAGAGTGAGAGGAGATGGCGGTGTGTGTGTTGAGGATATAGGATGCAGGGTGTTGGTGCTCAGACACCAGTGGCAAGATGGAAAGCTGAGCACTACCATTCATCTCCTATTTCTGCTTTCTGACTGTGGGTGTCCTGTGACCAGCGGCCTCAAGTGCCTGTCCACATGCCCTCCCCACTGTGATGGACTACACCCTCAAACCACAAGGTTATTCCCAGAAACATGTTGACGACGTCGGCATATGTGTTCAGCCTTACAGTCACTGGGACGAATTCTATGGATGTATATGTGCATGTGGTAGGGACATGGCTAACTACCCTTAAATGCACAGGGCAGCTCTTCCGGAAAGAATTAGCCTCTATGGCCTGTGGTGAAGTCCTATCACTTTATGTTGCCACAGTGCAGACACTGGGCTTTCTGGATCTGGGGGTCCACCATATGCAGTCTTCTCTGATGACCATCTCCTTGTATGATAACTCCACACAGGGACCCGGTCAGCCCTCCTCATCCTCACACCCTGCACGGATTCCCCATGGTAGGCACACGAGCAACTTCTCAGCCACAATGGGACCTCCTCCAATGCATTCAGCTAAAATTGCTATGTTTGGAAAGCATCCTAGAGCAAAGAAGAGTGTTGCTCATAAGGCTCTCTGTCTCTCTCTCTGCCTCTCTTTTTCTCTTCCTCCTCTCTCTCTTGTGTGAGTCTCTAGGAATGCCCCGTGCCAATCTGAGCAGACGCATCCTACTCAACATTTGTATCCAACCACCAGATGGATAAGTAATGAAGGTAACCTCCCAGAGCTTACATACTCCTACAACTGAAAGAAAAACAATTACTAATCTGCTCGGTGAACTCGACTTTCACAAGAACCATATTTTTTTCTGCAGCAACATATGACACTATTATTTTGGCAAATGAGGTTGATATATTAGCAATGATTTTACGGTCTGTAAGTGGAGTCCAGACGTACTGTATAATAGCTGTAGTGTATTCTCTTGGGCAGAGAGAAGAGACGACTTTCGGAAAATTATTTATCATTATGTGGATGCCTGCTGGACTAGCCCACCTATCCAGATTTTACTGGCAATGATTGCACATACACAAACAAAATCGGGCTTCATGCAGACAAGGCCTGACTGTTTAATTCGTATGTGAGTGTTCAGTGCTGCTCAAGGACTTTGCCCGCCTTAGAGGAGGTCCACAAAAGCATTGTGTCAGCAGTCAGCACACAACAGAACTGAATAACTAAACTGTCCCAGGGTCCGGGTTTTCTGTGTATATTTTTATTGAGTTTTTGTGCATCATGTATAATAGATCTTAATCAAACTTTAACCCTCTCTCGCACCCCTCCCCCACTGGATTTCATGCATTCGGTCATATATGTTAAGGTGTATTTGGTCAAGCATTTGTACCCAGATGTCCCTCGGTGCAAGTTCATTCGCTGGACTCTCCCCCACCCTACAGTAATCAGTTGCCAATAGGTTCCGAGCTAACACTGGGGCCTAGTTCCCACTTTCCCAGCTCTATGTTGGGTTTTTAAGGTCCAGTTTTGTATAAAGTGCGTTCATAACAGTGCATTCAAGATGAGTTAGATTGACAGAGACTCCATTTGGAGCAGATGGTAGGCTGCAAAATTCAGCCTGTTTTGCAGAGCTGGACTTACAGCACAGGTGTCCTCCCCCGCACCCTAGGAAAGTCACCTTGTTCTATCAGTGCAGCTATGTTTTATTGATGCTGGTTTCAACACACGCTGAAGCTTTGCAGATGATTTATTTACTCCCGCCTCAATTCACTTTTGGTTTTGGTTTGAGGCGGGATACTAGATGTTGGGAAATATGATTGCAAATTCTTCATGGTCACCTAGAGCCAATCCCTCAAATAAGGCCTTGTCCAAAGCAAGTCACTTTCAAAAAGTATCATTTCACCTGTTCCTGGAGCAATATGACTATTAAGACATACCAAGAAGATTTCACAGAGAAGTAAAAATTGTTCTTTATTTTGTCAAAATGGTGAGGAACCATTGAGTGGAAAAGATTAAACCATCAACAAGTTAAGGATTGTATCTGAATGCTTCAGATTACAGAATATCATTAAGTCATAAAATATGTCCTGTGGTATTCTTTCCTGGTATACTTTGGGGCAAAAAAACCCCAACTACAAACATGTATATGACATGACCTAGAAATAATTAATTGTGTTTATTTACAGCCCCTGGCATGTAACGACAGAATAATCAGTTCTTAAATAAAAGTGACATTCGAAACAATTTAAATACCATGTCATTTCCACAGTACTTGACTCTTACCTGCCACAGCACCAACACACTAAAATGGGATCCACTGAGGCACTCAAATGCCATTCACGTTAGAAATCACACAGTGCTATTTCCTTCGAGAGTCACAAGTGGATTCCAGAGGGCGGACTTCCTATGTACCCTAACTCATGGCACATGCTGTCACATAAGGACATATTCCATGGGTGTGTCTTGCCAACGGTCAACAGTAATAAAATCTGAGTCACTGACCGTCACTGACCCTTAAGCAATCCAAGGTCGTAATGTGCCTGTGCAGAGCTTACCACCGAACTTTATGATCTTTACTGAATGACAGGCAGTCAGACTCTGTTTTGTATCATAAACCACCGTTGAGTATGGAGTGGTTCTCTCATAGTTAGGTATGGCATCAGCAATGAGCATGTCCTTAAGATGCTGTGTGGTCTCCATACAATGACAATAATATTATACATTCAAGCATGAGTCAAAAGAGGGTACGAGGGTGGATAAGACAACACTCCCTAATCAAAGGAGACCTTTCTATCTCATTTTCTTTCCTTCTGTCTCCGTCTTTTCTCTCTCCCTCCCTCCTTCCGTCCCTTCCTGTTTTCCCTCCCTCCCTCCCTTCTTCCTTCCTTCTCTCTTTCTTCCATATGTGCCGTGTATGTGCGTACATTGCTATGCACAGGTGATTTCCTGCAGCATGTACATATGAAGACCAGAAGCTGATGTTAGGATGATGTTAGGATGTTTGGATTGCTTCACCACCTTAGCTTTTGAGACATGATAGCTCACTGAACCTAGAGCTTGATGTTTCTTCTACACTGTCAGTCCTGGGATCTAACCTGTCTGTGTTCCCCACTGCTGGGGTCACACATGCATTCTTCCCTGGCTGACACTGATTCGGGTCCTCACGCTTACACAGCAAGCACTTTACCCACCAAACCATCTCCCAAGACCAAAAAAGACATTCTCAGGTCAAAATACTACTAGTAGTAATAAAATGAACAGTGCTAGCAAGGGGCTGGAAAGCAACCATCATACTATTAGACAGAATGTACAAAAAGCTAGCTATTGGTTGCTTTTCTTGTTGCTGTGCCAAAACACTTTATAACACAATCTAGAGTTGAAGAGATGGGTCAGCAGCTAAGAGCACTGGCTGCTCTTGCAGAGGACCTGGGTTTGGTTCCCAGCATCCATCTGGCTGCTAACAAACTTCCATAACTCCAGTTCCAGGGGATCTGATACCCTCTTCTGACCTCAGCAGGCATTACACTGGTACACTTACATACATGCAGGCAATACACTTATACACATAAGATAAAAATGATAACTGAAATATTTTTTAAAAGAAGAAACGTAAAGGAGGAAGGCTTTCTTGGGCTCACAGTTTTAGGGTGCAGGGACGTCGAGAGCCTGAGGCAGCCATTACAATCAGAAAGCAGAGAGAGAGGAGAATCAGATGTTCAGGTCACTTTCCTTTTATTCAGTCCAGGAGGACCTCGGCCCAGGGACTAGGACTGCTGACATTTAGGGTAGATCCTACTGCCTTAGTTAAACCTTCCTGAAAACTCTTTCATAGAGGCACTCGGGTATATTTCTGTGGTTATTTTAAATACTGTCAAGTTGACAAAGAAGATTAGACATCACAAACTGGATGCTCCTCAAAGCACTAGATAGTGATCCAGCAACTCCACC
>NW_008341263.1:116203-129097 GCF_000622305.1 Nannospalax galili | reverse complement strand
ACCTCTGGGAATCTCTCCCCCTGTGATCCAGCAACTCCACCTCTGGGCATCTATCCCCCTGTGATCCAGCAACTCCACCTCTGGGAATCTCTGCCCCTGTGATCCAGCAACTCGACCTCTGGGAATCTCTCCCCCTGTGATCCAGCAACTCCACCTGTGGGCATCTATCCCCCTGTGATCCAGCAACTCCACCTCTGGGCATCTCTCCCCCTGTGATCCAGCAACTCCACCTGTGGGCATCTCTGCCAAGGAAATGAGGCACTTTGGTGAAGGCACATTTGCACTCCTCTGTGTTTATGGCAGCAATAGTCACAATAGTCAAGAAATGAAAACCGCCTAAATGCCCATCAACAGATGAACAGATAAAGAAAATGTAATGCACAGTGCACTACTAGGCAGCCTTAAAGGAGAATAAAATCTTATCATTTGCCACACGAGGCCTTTTGTTCAGTGAGTTAGGTTGGCTTCAGAAAGACAAATACCACATATTTGCACCCAAATGGGGAAAGAAAAATGTTGAAGTCAGAAAGTGATTAGTAGCATCCAGAAAACAGAGGAGCTGTGCGGAGATGGATACAAGCGAACAGACAGACAGGAGAATGACTTCTGATGTCCTAATGGCAAGGGAACTCTGGTTGTCAATAACTAGTTAAATACTTTAAAACTCCTAGTACTGATGTTATAGAGTTCGGGACCACTGAGAAGGACCACTCAGACTCAAAAAAGTTCTGAATCACCCGAATCTATTTACCAGCTCTAAGCCAACTTAGGGAGTGTGGTCCTAACTGGGAGGAGACCCAGTAAAGGTAAAGTCCAAAACAAAGTCCTTGGTACCAGATTTAGGCTTTGAAGATTCCATTATAATAATTTTAAAGAAAAACCCTCAGGGCAGGCGAGCTGGTAATCTTTGCTTAGAAAATAAGGACTATGGAGAAGAAAAGGAAAGATTATGCTTTTCTGAAGAATTCAGAAAAGTGGGAAGACTTACAGACTACATGACTGTGGCCAGTGGGTCCGGAAGTTCTACCAAGAGGAATTCCAGGCAGGAAAATTTGGCAGTAATGCACTAGGTATTCCGCCCATCTATTTAGCATAACGAGGTGAATCTGCCTTCCTAGGAGTGACCCTGTGACCAAATGAGTGACTAGTGAAACTGGAAAGGTAGGTCTTTTAACAGACTAGATTCTATAGTCTTGACCAGTTAAACTTATACAAAATGTAGGCTCTCAGGCTATTTACACTGAGGAGTGTAAATGTTCCCAACATAGCCTGTCTGCAGAGACACACTTACATTTACCCATTCTGATCAGAACACACTGTGTAGCCATGTGGAAACACCGCACTGTACTGCCGAAAATATGTCCAACTACCATGCCTCAGTTGAAAATAAAAATATATTTAAAATCAGGGAAAAAAAAAGACTAGCAAAAAATGCTTTTGTTCCTGAAAATATCAAATTTCTAGCATACAGTTTGGTACCTTGGGTTAATTTGTCTCAAAAAAGCAGAAAATTTTATTTTTATTGGGGAGCTGGAGAGATGGCTCAGAGCTAAGAGCACTGACTGCTCTTGTAGAAGACCTACGTTTGATTCCCAGCACCCACATGGCAGCTAACAACCATCTTTAACTTCAGTTCCATGGGCTCCCACACCCTCTTCTGACCTCCATGGGCATTGCATGACATGCACTTAGATACATGCAGGCAATACACTATTTCCAATAAAATGAAAAGAATAAATTAAATTTAAAAACTTTACTTTAAGGACCCTTAGGCCATTTGGCAGTGAGTCCCTCCATTTTCCCGAGGCTGGAAATCACAGATGGTTATAAATTGCAATTTATTTTCGGTTTCTATTTGCTGTAGAGCAGAGAGAGTGGACTGGATGGAGGCTGGGATCCTGATATCTCTGGATCAATGCTTACAAGGAGGGAGAAAAGTAAGCAAGGGACATTTTCATTTGGATGGCTGACATTGCACTGGCTCATTGAAATTCCACTCTGTTGACTTGAAGATCATTTCCCAACTGGACAAGTTTGACTCTCTCCTGAAGGAAAAGCAACCGTTCGGAACGTATGTTATCTAAAGTGAACAGGCATTGTAATTTCTCACATCTACAAGGAAGTAGATCCTATATAAAGAAACAATGTCCTAACTATGGAAATATATGTCATATGCACGTTTATGGGACTATGAAGATTTTATGCTCTTGGAGTGGGATAAAGAGATTAGGGCAAGATTCGGTAAGTATGGGTGCAGGCATTAACCACTGACATAGCCTTATGACAGTCAAGGAAAGCATGCAGGTTTAGTGAGTTTTCCTTCAGTGAAGGAAGGAAAACATCTACAGAATTTGTATCAGTCAGTTCTCCAAACCCCTTAGCTGCATTCATCCTCCTTCAGCTCTGTGCTGGATTTAAGGGAGGAAATCCAAGCTGCAGGCGTAACAGCACAAATTATGGAACAAAACTGTATTCACATCTTGTTTGCTACGCAACTTCTAGGAAATGTCTCAACCTTTATAGAAATCTATTTTCTCATTTGCACTTAGGAATGATAACAGGGAGACTTTTCTATAAGACAGGTGTAAGAGGTCAAGATATAAAATGGAAAGCATGGCTGAGTGGTTACGAGCGTTTGGCTGGGTCAGACACCTATCAGCTCCAGGCACCCACACCATGTGGCTCATACCTGCCTGTAATTCAACCTCCTGGGAATCTGATGTCCTCTCTGCCTTCTATTGGCTACTGCATTTATCTATACATAGCCATAGACACACAGTTAATACACATCAATACAATTTTACAAATAAAGCTTTTTAGCATGACAACGGTGTGCTTACATACATGGAGGAAACACTCATAGATATTAAATAAAAGTAATAAAATATTTTAAAAATGAAAGATGAACATAGCTGTTGATGACAGGCAGCTGTAGAAAATGTTAGCTTTTAGTATTATTAGAAGTATAGAAAGCAACATCCTAAAGTGTGAATTACAAGACCACAACTACAGTTCTGTTGTTTAAAAGCAGGTCTAATTCTGTAGCTCTCTTCCTAAAGATACCTTTGCTGATAAGTTTGTTTGAGTTTGGTTCTTGAGTTCTTCCTCATATTTCTGGAGCTCCAGTTCCTTGGTGTGAGTCCCACTGCTCCAAGGACTCAGTCTGCTTCCTTGCGGGCTGATAATGCACACCTCTTACGTGATTTCTGTGCCACTCTGAGTTAAGATAAGCATCAAATTAAAAGTGCAGAGATGAGCTCAGGTAGCATTCAGTGTGCACGTGCTGGGACTATAAGCCAGTCCCAGTTATCACAGAAGTCAGAATGGAGGCTTCTGAAAAAAAAAATAGAATATCCATAATGACCAGTACTCCTGGGTGTTTATCCAAAGGCTCCAAGTCAGCTTGTCAGAGATGATTGTACATCAGTGTTTACTGCAGCAGTGTTTGCAATAGCTCAGTTGTGGCACTGACCACCTAGGTGTCCTAGAATAAAAGAATGCATAAATACACACACACACACATTATGCATGTGTGTATATATATGTATATACATATATATGAAAAGTTTTGGCCATTTGTAGAAAATGAATGGAACTGGAGATAATCATATTAAGGGAAATCAACTACATTGAGAAAGACAAATATCTTACGTATTCCCTGATCTGTGGTTCCTAGAGGTTAGAGTGTTCCGTGGGACATAGAAGTAGAGGGGAAAATGTGTGGGGAGCAAAGGTGACCGATGGAAGGATGGAAGAGTTGGGAAAGAGTAAAGGGTGTGCAGGATAGCTTTACTTGGCATACCTGGGTAGAGGGCACCTCAGTTGGTGAATTGCCTCATTGGACTGGCCTGTGGCCATGTCTGGTGGCATCTTCCCTCAGTGATGAACTATGGCCCAGGAGATGTAAGATTAAAAAAACCCTTTCTTCCCCAAGTTGGTATTGATCAGAATGTGTTGTCACAGCAATGGAGAAACAAACGAGAACGAAGAGTAATGGGGTGACTCGTGTAATGTACAATAAACACTCGTGTGAAAAGAAGTACATTTTACAAAAAAAAAGTGTGGGGAACTGATACAGGTGCAGAGTTACTGTGATTTTTCATTTTAAGAGGAATAATTCCCTTTCTATAGATGCAATTGTCAACAGAGAGCACCTTAAAAAAATTACACATTCACGGAGTTATTGCAATAATGGGTCTTAAAGGTTTCTTATAGCCAAAATACAGACATTTAGAAATTTTTAAAGATTCATTTTGTTTTTAATTATGTATTTGGGGAAGGTGGTATATTGACATGCATGCAGTTGCCTATGCAGGGGGGGAAAGGGCATAAGATACCCCGGAGCTAAAGTTACAAGGGGTTGTGAGTCACCCCAGTCAGACGCTGGGAACTGAATCTGGGGCTTCTGTAAGGCCAGTAAGTGCTGTTAACCGCTGAGCCATCTATTTAGCGCCTAGAGATGATTTTGAAGGCAAAAAGAATTAGGAGAAGAACAACACTTACCTATATTGAGTAAGCACATGTGATACTAAATGTCAGACTCAGAAGATATGATTACGTATGGTCCTGACAGACGGAGTTTCTCATCACTGGGAAATAGGATGTGAATGACTTTTAAAGATTAAACAGCTAATAAAGGAGTAAGTTTGAGGGGTTCAATAAAAGAATGAGTAAGAGTCAAATCACTTACATTTTCCAAAAAAAGGTCTAAAATTTAAATGGAAATTAATTCTTCTTTGTCATAATATGCCTCATAGTTGGTAGAAAATGCATTTCAAAGGCACTTGGAAATGGAGGTGGTACTTAAAACTTGCTTATTTAACACCCTACAAGCCTTAAAATCATCTCACCATTTATCCAGAAATTTTACATCTTCACATCAGGACGGAAAAAAATATTCACACCACCATGCGAATAAGCAAGGGGGCTCTTTTAATTGACAATTACTAACACTTATTAACTATACAAGTGAATGGGATTCATGGTGAGATTTGCAGACTTTCATCTGTCATGTGGTCGCTTGGTGATCACATCTGACCATCGTTCCTCTGCCCCTCTCCTCCTCCCGTTCTCAGCTCCCTCAAGCCTGCTCTCCACTCCCTAATAGTCTTTGCAAATTGGGTTCTCTTTGTTCATCTTTATTTGAAAAGCATGAGATGTGTATCTTTTCTGAGCTGTGAATTGCGTTTCCCTGATGGCTAAGAATGAACAGTTCCCATCTACTAGTCAGTTTAAATAGGATTAAGTAGAATCATCTGCATAGATAGTCTGTAAAATAAATTTAGGAAGTGGTCTAGCCTGTGTTTACGGTGCTTCTGGTGAACCTTGCTTCCTAGTCTTCACACACTTGGCAAATTCCCTCTCCCATAGGAGCATGGCTTGGTCCACATCAGTGAACAGGGACCGCGTGTCGTTGTCTCCTGTTTCTGCATTTCAGTGAGTCTCATTCCACACAGCAGGGCCAAAGGTTTGCAGGTGGAAGGTCAATATATCATGTCTTAATTTTACCTTTTAGAAATCAATGGTTACATCAAAATAAGGCAATGCAGAGAGAAATCCCCCCTTTCTGATAAATCCTCTATTGACTGGGCTGTCTTATCTTCAGGGAGACTCAGAACATGATGTTCCAATATTTAAAATTTTCAAGCCACTTGTAACCTTCATGTCTGTCTTACCAGCCTTACAGAATGCCGTTTTCAAACTGGATGTTGCTTTTGAAATCCTTCCTGTTACGCTTGGAAAGATGTAAGACGCAAATGCATTGAATGGCTTCATCGAAACAGTCAAGAGCAAATCTGCTACTTCTGCCTGTGAATTTTTTTCCAGTAAGTCATGATTCCGCAGTCTGAAATGCCCTTCCAAAGAAGTAGTTCATTTGCCAGAAATGGAATAAAGGAGGACAAAAATCCTAGTCCACACCTGCCTTCCTAGGGTTCTTTTTTGGCTAGGCTGTCGAGCATTTTCTAATTCTTGGGAGACAGCAACATGAGTAAGTAACAGTTTTCCTGAAATGACGGCTTTGTAGAATTGAATGCAACCATTGTGTTCTTGACTTCAAACACATGGCAGGGTTCTTCACGACCTTTGAAGTCCGGCTAATCTTTGGCACCATTGAGAGTGTCGTCACTGGGAACCTTGCCATGGTCATCCACACACAGCTCTAATATTTAAAGCCCTGGTTCACACCAAGCATGTTTTCCTGGGAAATCCTCTTGCACAGACCCTTCAAAGAAGGGTTGCGAACCCCTGCACCTCTCTAATTTCACATCCAGTGTTCTCTGTACGCTCTCGGTTGCCCTTAGCTCCTTGCAAGGGCATGCTGTTATTTATTTTTATTTCCTGAAGCGGTGAATCGTTTTGATGATGCTGTTTATTAAGGAAATCAACATTTTTCACTTTTACTAGGCAAAGTACATTCACCCAACTTGCTCATCATAAAATTTACATTAAAGGAAATCTCATTTAAGATAATAAAAAGCTCTGTATTTTAGGAGATGGGAAGGCAGAATTAAACATTGATCTAAGTCAGTATTGGAAAGATACTAAATTTTAAGTGGCTGCTTTATTTGTTTATTAAGTGAATAATTGAAATTTCCTCCTACTTAATTTTATTACCATTTAGGGTAAGAGAAAACTTTCTGGTGCCTCAGAATACCAAAATTCCAACACTAAGAACATCTTTCCCAGCAGGCATAGGGTGCTCAGATTTATATCTTCTCATGTTTTATTTTCATCATCAAACAAATAGCTTATCTCCCATCAGTAGGAAACACAAAAAGCAATTTATCTCATGTGTAACGGCATCACTTTAACATAGAGGGCTCATTACGGATTTTAAAACACCTACCCTGCTGAACAGAATGAACAGAGTAGACACAAAGTTATAATCTAACTGCTCTTGACACATGTTGATTTCCAGGCAGAGAAATGCAGCAAAAGTCAAGGTGGTTGGAGAAATTCTTTTCAGTGGTTATTTCCCATGTCTCAAGCTGGAGTTGGAGAATCAGTTTATAAGCATGGTGTGTGTGTGTGGGTGTGTGTGTGTGTGTGTGCAAATGTGGGTGTGCATCCACGTCAGAAGTTGATACTGGCTGTGTCCCTCAGTGCCTCTCCATCTTCTGTTTCCAGGCATGATATCTCATTTAATTTGGAGACTGCCAATTTGGCTTGAATCCCAAAAGATCAGCCTCTGTCTGCTTCCCCGTTACTGACTTAACAAGGCATGTGCTAACATCTTTGACCGTTATGTGGGTGCTGGAGATCTGAACTTAGATCCTTCTGCTTATACTGTGGGCACTTTATCCAGTCCATTTTTAATTTAGTGTTTTTCCTTTTTTATTAAAAAGTTTGCAAATTTCATATGGTACATCTTGATCAAATTTAGAAACCCTTCCTATGTATGTCCACACCTCTTCTAGCTCCCCCCTCATATTTCATACATTCTGTCATATGTGTTACAGAGTCTACTGAGTCAAATTTGTGTCCTCAAGTGTTCGCAGTGTGAGTCCATCCACTGGAGCCTGGGCAGCCCACCTAGCTTCAGTCCCTTAAAGAAAACCAACTCTCCATCTCCCAGCAGACGTCCTTTGCCAATAGTTCCTCAGCTAAGGTTGGGGCTTACGACCCTTTTCTCCACTTCTATGCTAGGTTCTTATCTGCTTTGAATTTGCCTGGGTCTTGCACATGCTGTCATTAGTAGTGTAACTTCACATAAGCAACTTCCAGCTGCCTGGAAAACTGTTTCCTTGTGGTCATCCACTACCCTGGGCTCTTGTAGTCTTTCTCCCCCTCTTGCCCAGTGCTCCCTGAGCCTTGGGAGGCAGAGCTCTGATATAAGTGTCCTGCCACGGGACACCTGTCATACATTCTGTCGTATATGTTAAGGCCTCCAGTTGTGACTTTCTAGATTAATCATTATGTGCTGCATGACGAAGTTTTGCTGGCAAGAGTTAAGAGATGCGTTAATGTTCTTTTTACAGCCTGAGCTGTAGGTGTAAAAGTTGCATTGTCGGTGTGTCACCTTAGGTCTGGGCATCTCACAGACGCTTATTCTCCATGTGCGACCAGTTGTAGCACTCTGTAATACTCTCCATCTCTTGCAAAAAGAAGCTTTTATGATGAGTGGTGAGAGGTACGCTTGTCTGTGAAGATAAGGATACATATTCAGAATACAATATAACAAGAAGTTATATTGCTCTATGGTTATGACAAAAGTAGGTTTTACTTGACTATCTATGCCATCTTCAGCCATGTGTATTCGGCTATGTTTACAGTACCACGTATGAGTTCCTTCCCATGGAAGCATCTTTAAGTCCAATTAGACAGGTGTTGATGACCCCCCAAAATAAAAGTACCACTGCTGCACCATCACAGATAGTGTGCTAGGCCACTCACTGTTGTGTTTATTAGGTTTTTACAGCTATGTAGGATCATCGATTGGTTTTTCTCCCTTGGCAGCTTACCTAGTATCCAATACTATGAGAGCCAGTCTTCAGGAAGCAGACTTCCACATCAGTTCCAGCTCCATTGCTCCAAGTCCTCTGTTCACAGTATGTCCTGATCAGCCATAGGACCTTACCTTCAAGTTCTGGGAGCCAGTCATGAATTGTGGCAATAGCCTGTGTTATTTGGGAAGTCTCTTGGACTACCCTGATCAACAATTGAAGGAAGGTTTCTCCTGACTGGCACTGTTTCCTGTTACATAGCGTTCAGATACACACACGCACACCTATACACATGTATTCTGTGTGCATTTTTCACTAGGTTTTTGAAGAGCAATGCTGGGGTGATTACATAGTAGAACTTTGGTTTTTCACATCACCTAATCAGTATTTATTTCTATTCTCTCTCTCCCTGTATAAGCCCCCCTTTCTGTTTCCCCCATTAAAGTACCCCCATTTTCCCCTTGATAACACCTGTCTCCTACTGTTCCCCTGTCTCAAGCTTCCTCTTCCTCTTTATCCCCATGATTCCTTTCCATTTTCCTGACTCTTGCACCCACATCGGGCTATATACTCACATATAAGGGATTGGTGCTAAGATCTGCAAATGAGGGAGATCACATATTCTTGTTTCTCAGAGTCCATGTTACCTCTCTTAGTATAACAGTTTCTAGTTATTTCATTTACCTAAAATTTCATGATTTCATTTTTCTTTACAGCTAAGAACAACTCTATTGTGAAATGTACCACATTTTCATTATCCATCCATCATTTGAGGGACATTCAGGCTGTTTCCATTTCTTTGCTGTTGTGAAGAAAGCAGCAACAAACATGGCTGACCAAATGTCTCTGCAGTTGGATGAGTCCTTTGGGCATGTTGCAAGAAGTCACATAACCGGATCATATGGTGGATTTGCTTTTAGTTATTTAAGAGTTCTCCACCCTGGTTTCCCAGTGCTTCCACCAAAGTGCAATCCCTCCAGGCATGAATTAGAGGGTCCCATTTCCCCACACCCACACCAGGATTTGGTGTCATTTGATCTCTTAATCTTAGCTGTTTTGAGTGAGATAATATGAAATCTTAAAGTAGTGATTGCATTACTAATTACTCTGGGAGTTAAATAATTTTTAAGGTGTTTCTTAGCCATGTTGTGTGGTCTGTTGAGAACTTTCTGTTGAGATCCACAACCCATCTTTTGCTTGGGTCGTTTCTTTCCTTGATTCTTTGTTCCTTGAGCTCTTGGTATAGTCTAGATATTAATCATATCTCAGAGGCATAGCTGCTGATTTCCCCCACTCTGTGGGCTTCCTCTTCGCTCCATTGTTTGTTTCCCTTGCTGTACGGAAGTCTTTCCTTCTGGCTTAATGAAGTCCCGTTTGTCAGTTGTTAACCTTCATTCCTGAGCTACCGATGTCTGATTTAGAAAGTCCTTTCCTGCACCGATATCTTCTATGGTTCTGCTTACGTTTTCTTCTAACGGTTTCAGATTTTTCATGTTTCATGTTGAGGACTTTAGTCCACTTGGAGTGAACTTTTGTTCAGGGACATACATATGGGTCAAATGACATTCTTTGACAGGTGGGGATCCACTTGTGCCCACACCATTTGTTGAAGATGTTGTTTTTCCTCTAGTGTGGGTTCTTAGCAACTTTGTCAGATATCAGGTGTTTGAAATGTCACGCATGTGTGTTTGAGTCTTGTACTTTGTTCCATTGATCTACATGTCTATTTTTGTCTTTATGACTACAGCTCAGGGAAGTTGTTTGCGATCTCATACGGTAATCATCCCAGCTTTGCTCTTTGTGCTCAAGATTGCTTTAGTTCTCTGTGGTCTTTTGTGATTCCATATGCTTTGGGGAATTTCTCTTTTTAATTTCTGTAAAGAATATCATAAGGATTTCGGTCGCTATTGCATCAAATCTTCAAATTGCTTTTGGTAGGGTGATCATTTTCACAATATTAATTACCATTCCATGAGCGCAGGAGCTCTTTCCATTTCTTTGTGTCTTCCACAATCTTTCTCTGAAGATCTAAAGTTTTCCTTGTAGAGGTCTTTAATGTCTTTGATTAGGATTATTCCTAGATATTTTGGGTTTTGTTTTTGAGGCTGCTGTGATTGGGGGTGATTCCATGAACCCTTTCTCTGGTTGCTTGTCATTGCTGTATTGAAAGGTTACTGATTTTTGTAAATTGATTTTGTATCCTGACACTTTGCTGAAAGTGTTGATCGGTTCTAGACGTTTTCTCGTAGAACTTTTCGCATCTCTTACATATAATATCATCTCATCTGCCAATAGGGATAATTTGACTTCGTCCTTTCCAATTATACCCCTTTAATTTCCTTCTCACTGACTTTCAAGCATTCTAGTGAAAAGGAGTGGGGACAGCAGACAGCCTTCTCTCGTTTCTGATTGTAATACAGGTGCTTCCAGTTTTTCTCCACTTAAAATGATGTTTACTGTGGGTTTGTTGTATACAGCTTTATTTATGTCACAGCGTATTCCATCCAGTCCGATGGAGTTTTATCATGAGTCCGTGCTTGCTTTTGTGAAAGGCCTTTTCTGAATCTATTGAGATGGTTTTTGTCTATACATCCATTTATATGATTTATTGACTTATGTATATTGAACCATCCCTGCATCTCTGGATTGATCATGTTGGATGTGCGTCTATATGCGACTTGTATTTTCTTGAGAAATTTTGCATCTATGTTCACTGAGGATATGGATGTATCTTTTTCTGTTGTGTCTATACCTGGTTTGGATATTAAAATAATATTGGCTTCATAGAAAGAGTTTGGGAAGTTTTCTTCTTTTTTATCTTTTTGAATACGTTAAGTAAGCTTGGTTGTAGATATTTTTGAAAAACCTAGTAAAATTCTACCGTGAATCCATCTGGGACTGGGATTTTTTAGTCAGGAAGCTTTGTATTACTGTTTTGAGTTCCTTATTTGTAAGGGGTCTTCTTAAATTCTTAATCTCTTCTCGGTTTAACTTTGGAAGTTCCACTGAGCTTAGAAATTCATTTCTTTTAGATTTTGAAATTTAACAAAGTGTAGGTTTTTCAAGTATTCTCTTATAATGTTCTGGATCTTTTTGGTGCCTGCTGTGAGGTTTTCCCTTTTACCTCCTCTGATTTTATGAATTTCTGCCTATCTTGTTTATCTTTTCAAAGAACAGCTCTTATATTGATTCTTTGTAGAGTTTTGTTTCTTTTTCATTGATTTCTGCTGTGATTTTTATTATTTCTTCTTGTCTGAAATAATAAAATGGGATTTGTTTGTTCTCGCTTTTCCGTATTCTTGAGTTACACATTAAATCATTTATTTGTGTTCTTTCTGATATTTTTAGTGTAGGCACTTCGAGCTATAAACGTCCCTCTTATGGCTGCTTTTAATGTGTCCCAGAGAGTTTTTTGTTTTGTATTTTCATCTTCCTTTAGTTCCAGAAGTACTTGTAGTTCATTTTTGATTTCTTCTTTGAACCATTCATCATTCAGGCATGTGTTGCTTAATCTTCACACGTCATGTGGTTACTAGGACTTCTCTTGCTGCTAATTTTAATCATTATTGTGTTTAGATCCGATAGAATACATGGAATTATTTCAGTTCTTTTGTTACTTGTTGAGGTTTGCTTTGTGTCCCAGCATGGGGTCTATTTTAGAGAAACTTCCAAGGGCTGCTGAATAGAATGTGTGCTCTTTAGTGCTTATGTGTAATATTCTGTAGACATCTGTTAGGTTCATTTGGTGTATGATATCATTTAACTCAGACATTTCTCTGTTTATTCTTTGTCTAGTTCATCTGTCTGTTGGAGAGAGTGGGATATTGAGGTCACCTACTCTAGGTGAGTTGGGGTTAGTCTGTGTCTTAGAGTCCAAGAGTAGTGTTTTGTTTTGTTGTCTTTTTTGAGACAGGGTCTCCCTGTAGCCACAGCTTGCCTGGGACTCACTATGTAGAATATGCTTGCCACCATCCTACAGAGATCTGCCTGCCTCTGCCTCCCGATTGCTGGGTATATAGGTTTGTACCACCATCCCTAGCTCAGTAATACTGTTTTTATAAAATTGGGTGTAGCAGAGTTTGGTACATATATGTTCATGATTGTAATGTCTACTTGGTAGATTGTTCCCCTGATCAGAATGAAGAACTTTATCTTTTCTGATGGATTTTAATTCGAAGTCTATTTTGTCATATGTTAGAACCTCGGTGTCTGCTTGTTTCTTAGCCTGGAATATTTCTTTCTATCCTTTCACCCTAAGGTGCTGCCTATCCTTGAATGTAAGATGAGTTTCTTGGAAACAATAAGAAGGTGGGTTTTTTTTTTGTTTTCTTTTTTAAAAAAAATTTTACAAAAACTTTATTGCAAATTTCATACATGCATGTAAGGTGTTTTGATCAAATCCATGCCCATTTCCTCCCCTCCACCGTTCCCCCCTCTGAAGAGGTAACCC
>NW_008341263.1:115672-116017 GCF_000622305.1 Nannospalax galili | reverse complement strand
CTGCCAATAGGGAATAGGGATGCAGACCGCTCTGGCTTCTTCCATGCTGAACAGGGACGCAGGGTGAGGCAACTGGAGTACCCCTTCAGTGGGTCTATCTAAAAGACTCCCAAAGAGCATAACTCTTGTCTCTAAGGGGAAAAGAAAGTCCTTGAATCATGAATAGGGGATGTGAAGGAGAAGTAAAGGCAAGAGTAATTAGCATTACAAGTTCTAGTCAAAGAACTAGAAAAATGTCAGAACAGGGCAATTTTCAAAAGTTCATATGCGAGACCATTGGAGTTTCTTGACAAGGGCTTCCGAAAACATCCCTCTATTGGGTTCTTCCTCATTTTTCTTTCTTAA
>NW_008341263.1:102322-115021 GCF_000622305.1 Nannospalax galili | reverse complement strand
TGTGCTTATTTCATTCAACAGCGTATTTGCACTTTCCTGAACTTTCTTGGACTTTATTGCTATTATCGTTGAGTTTTTGAGTTGTTTGTTTGCATTCTTCAATGTCCTTGAATTCTTTGATTGTGTTTATGATTGTTCAAATTCTATGAGCTGGGATTCTCCTAGGTAGTTCTCATTGTGGAATACTTCTATAGGACTGGTGGGATTTGGTGGAACGTGCTATTCGGCCTTACATATGGTCTGTGTCCTTGCCTTGTCATCTGGGCATCTGGATTTCTTTTACGGTTGTGTATCTGATATGAAGTTCTAGCCTACATTTGAGTTGAACTTTGGTTCTGGTTTTATTCTTGATGTGACTAAGTTGCTTTCTAATGAGGTATGAGTAGCTAGTTGGTATCTGCTTTTCTATAGGACTGGTGGGATTTGGTGGAACGTGCTATTCGGCCTTACATATGATCTGTGTCCTTGCCTTGTCATCTGGGCATCTGGATTTCTTTTACATGTTCTCACTTTTGATTTTCTTATTAGAGGAACCAGTGTGCCAGTTACTTGTGAACTCTCTACCATGGCCAAAAGGCCTAGAGTCAGGTCAATGAAGATCGAGCGTCCAGCTTCTTATGAGCTAAGCAGAGTAGATGTGGCCCCTGGAGCAGCTCAGATGGGGCTGGTCTCAGAGCAGGTAGGTCGTGATCCTGTGGGTGAGTTCTGAATGCCTGTCCAGGCTAGTAGGAAGCTCTCTGGTAATGGCAGTGGGAAGGTTATCTAGGTTCAAGAAAAGATTCTGAGGACACACTGCACTGGTTCTGATTAGCGAACACAAGAAGATGTGAGTCCTGGAGCAGTTGGAATGGGCTGGTCCCACAGCAGAGAAATGGTGGCCCAGTGGGAGGGATCCGCCTAACACAGCAGGCTAATCAGGAGCTCTGCAGCACTGGCAGTGTGAAGGGGCCTAGGCCTAGGGAGCGATTTCTCATTTGCAGTCATGCAGACAATATGTAAACATATATGTACTCTCATGAATCTTTTATTTTAAAACATTGGAAGTCATTTTCTGCTGTGTCCTTGACATATGGATAATTGAACACATGGAGAGTTCAGTTTGTTGCCCTGTTGTCTATAGAGAGAAACAAAATATCACAGTATGTGCTTCAGACTAGTCTGGGTATAGTTTAGGAACTTCTGCTTGGGAGCACTGAAACGGCGTCAGAGACAAGCTCAGTTTGTTTATGTCATTTTAATCAGAGATATACTAATGTTTATGTGTTTTCATCAAGACGGCGTTCTGCGGGGCAATCACAAGTCATTCTTTCGTCTGCTAAGTGGCTCATTTTGACCACTCACCATAAGGGCTTCATCTGTTTTCCACACCGTGGAATTCAACACATTCTAAATTGCTAATTTCACCTTTACGTCAATGTTCTCCTTCTTCTCTGACATATCAAGGTTTACCCATTTTTAAATCAAAATTCATCGTGTACATATCCAACACGCTGTAATAGAATACAGCACCCTTCATCTAATGGATTTGCTTAATTGTTGTTGCAAAGGTGGCTTAAGGTGCTTGCGTGAATCACAAGTGGGAGACAGATGAACACCTACAGTCGTCACACAGACTTGTTCTTTTGACACACACACCTGCAAACTTTATACCCCTGCTCAATCACTGATTCTAATTGGAAGGGCATTCATGTTTGCCAGCTGTTTACTCCACATTCAATTTTCTTGTTCAGTGATTTTCAGAATGAAATTTTGTCATACAGTTTGAAAGAAATTTAAAAGTCTATGGACTTGTAGGTCCTAAGTCATCTCGTCTTAAAGGAGAGAGAGGGAGAGAGGGAAGGAGGGAAGGAGGGAGGGAGGGAGGGAGGGAGGGAAGGACACATAGAAAAGATACAGATGATGATTGATAGATTGCAAAGAGATGGTAGAGAGATAGACTGATAGGTATACAACAGATGTTGATACAGAGATGATAAAGATCTTTAGACAAATCGATACACAGTAGATGTGTGTTTATAGAGTCTGAGGTAGATGACAGATCTCTACATGATTCAGGAACAATAAATGAAAGATTGATAGGATGACAAATAGATACATTGATGGAACTTACATAGATATATAACCAGTTAACTACCTAAATAGATGATTAAACAAGTAGATAGATAGAGCCATAAATGCACACATTAACAACCACTAATCCTGATTCTTTCTTCAGACCATTACCTGGGGGTATGCATACATATCTTCAAACACATAAAACCATTTTTTGAAATTAGAAAAATGTCAAGTTCAAAGGTGTGTTGCAAAAATTACTGGATGAGAAATAACTTTTATTTAAATTATTCATCTCAATAAAAGAATTATTCTTGTTTAAAGAATTATTTTCAACATTTAAGAAACAAAATGAATTATTTTCAGCATTTTCAATCTTTGCTTATTTCACGTCAGATAAAATAAAATTTTAATACTATGTATGAAGAAAAGAAAATAAGAATCAAAAGTAATTTTATAAACATGGCACAAACCACTTTTGCACGTTTCCCAGATTTACCTGTATTGAAATAGTTTCTATTTATACATGTACTTCCATGGGTTCTAATTTCTACTGAGCATGCACACTTCATATGTGCAGCTATATGTGTCCATCACAGATGTACTCAATGTCTTTCTCCTCTGACCTCTTGTAGAAGTACGACTTCGGACATGAGCGCTGAACTTGAAAAAACTTTATGACATCATCGATGTGAATGCAATTTTCAAGGCAAATTACTGGCTATTTTCATGGAGCTAAAAATTGTGCAAGATCATTCCTAAACCTCCACTAATTAAATTATATGTGTGTGTGTATGTATGTATATATATATATAGCTGTTTGTGGGGAGAGGGTACATATGCAAGCATGTGTGTGTGTGTGTGTGTGTGTGTGTGTGCATGCCTGTGGGAATCAGAAGTTGATGTTCATTGGGACAGAGTACATATGCAAGCGTGTGTGTGTGTGTGTGCCTGTGGGAATCAGAAGTTGATGTTCATTGGGGCAGAGTACATATGCAAGTGTGTGTATGTCTGTGTGTGTGTGTGTGTGTGTGTGTGTGTGTGTGTGTGTGCATGCCTGTGGGAATCAGAAGTTGATGTTCATGGGGGGAGGGTACCTATGCAAGCATGTGGGGGGGCGGTGTATGTGGGTGGGTGTGCCTGTGGGAATCAGAAGTTGATGCTGAATGTCTTATTATTCTATTCTTTTTAAATTTTTATTTTATCTGTGTGTTTTCCCTGCACAGGTGTAAATACATTTGTATTGTACGGCCTAGATATGTCTATGTCTTGAACTTGCTATGGAGTTCAAGTTGAAATTGAGCTCATCATAACTGGGCTTAAACTTGCTATGTAACTCAGGGTGGCCTCAAACCTGTGATTGTCCCTCCTTGGCCTCCCAAGGGCTGGACTGCAAGTATGTACCTTTCTATCTGTAATAAAGGATTGGATTTAAATTTGTATACCAGGGTTATTAAAGACTTTGTATCGCTTAGTGAATAAGATCCGCAGACTCTGATGGTAAGTTTTCATGGTCAGCTTGCCGCAACCTCCAATCATCTGGAAAGATAATCTCAACTGAGGGATTGTCTAGATTGGGTTGGCTTGAGGCCATGGATGGAGGGCATTGTCTTAGTTGGAAACTGACCTAGCATTCTGTGTGTGGCACTATTCCTTCGTTTGGGGCCCTGGACTGTGTAAGTGTAGAGAGAGGGCTAGCTGAGTACTTGGTCAGGTACAAGACAAGCAGGCAGCAGGGTGCATTTGTTTCTCTCTGTACTTGACTGTGGATGTCACGTGACTATCTGCTGGAGTTCCTGCCTTGACATCCCCAAAATGATGCACTGTAACTTGGAAATGTTAGCCAAATACAACTTCTCTTTGTGTTACTTTTCTATCAGGATGTTAGTCATAGAAACAGAAGTGACCCTAAAAGATAGTCTTAGAGTGTCTCCGTCACAATCATTTAACCTGAATTTGTGGTCCCAAAGTAGCAGAGGTAATAGAGACATAGATGTGTCCCAATAAAAAGTTTCCCGGGACAATACAAGACAGGGTCTTGCTATGATGCCCCCAGGTAGTGTGTATTTGCTCAGTAGCCGCAGCTGATCGTGAACTTGCTTCGTAGCTTAGGCTAATGTTGAGTTCATTTGGTAACTCTAAGTGGCCTTGGACTTGTTATGGAACCCAGGGTGACCTTCAACTTCTGATCCTGCTGCCTCAGCCCCCCAAGTGCTGGAATATTATATCTCAGTGGTTTACATCCAGAGAGCTGCCTGGGAAATCTCAAGGATTTGGTATAGCTGCTGTAAAAAAAAAATAAATAAATAAATTGTTTTAATTCAGATCACTCTTCACTCTTGATCAAATTAGGTTATTAAAACCCATTTTATTAATTTCTTGAAATGCATTGCTAAAACATCTTACTCGCTTCCTCTATAAATGTCACCCAAAATTTGACAGATTTCTCATGATTCTGTGATATTAAGTGCCATTGATTCCCGCCATGATGTGTGTGTGTGGAAAGGCTAGTGGCCTGAGCATCAGACTAAGCCTTTATCAGTGACAGGACTTAAAAAGGTGACTGACGTAGGCAAAGGTAACTAGGTAGACTTTAATTCAACAAGACTGGGGTCGTTATAAGAGGAGGGGATGGGGAGGGGACCCCGGGGAGGGGACCCCCCCAAACCGCTCCACACACACAGGGACAGTTCAGTGAAAACATGAGAAAGAGACTTCATAGCTGGGAGCTAAGAGCAGCCTTGCGTGTAACTAGGGCTTCCTGTGCCTTGACCTTGCACTTCGAGCCTGATGATCAGCAAAATTTTGTATAATCAATAACTTGTTGTGAAGATTATGGCCTCTTTTAAGCAGCCCAGATTGTAGGCTTCAAAGCATTCTTTTGAGGCAGAGCCTTGTGGGTGAAATTAATAATATTAGACTAGCATTTGATGGCACCCATTATAAAGTGTTGGGTGACGCAGGTTGTAGGCGGGGATATGATTGTTGAAAGGGTGTTTTGACCACAGCAGCATACAATTTCAGTTCTCCCCGCCCAGCACACGGAGGTATTGGCCTCTAAGAGGCAGAACAAGATGTGGAAAATAATTGGACACTCAGTAAACTGAGGTGTTTTCTAACAGAGATGTTCTCTGACAGAGAGCGCCTTGCCGAATCCAGCCTTCTAAGCAATTTATGTCTTGTTGGAAACATAAATCCTATCCATAAATGTGAGTGTTGACGTCTCTACAGATGTATTGCGTGTTTTGATTTTTATTTCTTTTCCATCTCCTTTGCAGCCAGAAAAGGTAAAGAAGCGATTAACTCCAATGCCAAAACCCACAGCCTCTGTGGCCTGCCGGGATGAAGATAATTGGACCCATCGTGATGAGCAGGCTCTGCTGCGGCTCAGCAGGGCTTAGTGGGCACAAATGAGCAATGTCTCCACACTTGCAGACAGCAGCCCTAAAACCTGCTGTATTTCAGGATCTTTACTTTTCTAGAGGACCGAAATCTGACAACAGGTTTGACATTTTGAGTTTTCTCTTCTTCTCCTCGTCTTAAAATGCGGTATTCATTTCATAATAAAGAAAGAACTGGGGCCAGTTCATATCTCAGTGGGAAAGCACTTGCTGCTCAAGCAGGAAGGAGCTGAGTTCAGATCCTCAGTCATCCCTCACATAAAAACCTGGTTGTGGAATGGTGCATCTGTAATTGCTGTCCTGGTGAGACCAGAAATTGAGAACGTTGGGGACTCCCTGACCAGTCAGTCTAGCCAATCAGCAAACTCCGTGTTCACAGAGAAACCCCTGGCTCAAAACAAGGCGGAAGGTGATACAGGAAGAACCCAGTGCTAACACTGGCCTGAGAAACACACCCACCCACAAACGAAGACTCCCCCTGCCTCTTCCTCCCCCAGGTGCTGGGATTTAAAGCTTCTGCCACCAAGCGCTGCTAACCTACCACTTCTTAAAAGAATTAGAAGACAAATTGTCAAAGGAAAACTGATTTATTTACACTTTGATACATGAATGGGGAGAGACGTCTAGTTTCTTTCCAGCAGTGAAGAGGAGACCTAAATCAGGGGCTACGTGTATGTTCGTTTAAGCTTGTTCGAACTGTGTGAAACTTCTTCCTGGGATGGTGGTTTCTCCTGTGGCTGACACCAGGATGTTAGCTGTTCCCTTTTCCTATCGTGGGAGTCTTAGTTCCTTGGGATTCATGTTTCTGATACTCTTATTACTGAAAGAAAGAACCTTTAATCCACCTTCAATCCCAGCACATGGGAAGCAAAGATCCAGGCCAGCCTCATCTACACAGTGAATGGAGTTCGAGGTACAGGTATGCCCTATCATGAATATGTGTGCCTGTGTAGTAAGTTTGGCAAGTCATCCAAGAGGCAGACCTATAGATGACCGTGGTTGGGGTACAGGGGAGTTCTCAGCTCCTGGTATTTACCCCCAGCTGTTCTGTGAGCCTTGAGTGTTAGTTGCCTATAAATGCATATTAAGGAATGGGCGAAGGAAAAAGCCTTCTGGGCTTTGACCTGGTCTTATTTGTGAGGAAGAGTCTCATAAATAAGCTTTGGAATGGACAGAGCTTCTGTTAAACTCTCTCTCCCAGGACTTTGATTTGTATTGTGCTTTTGTTCCACTCCCTAAAGGTGGGTTTGAAATACCTGTCACTCTGAAGGTTACTGCTTAATCAGATGACAACAAAGTTCAGGTTCTGATGGGAAGAGCACTCATTTTATTTCCTTTTCTGAATAGCCTGGGGTGCCATTCCTATTTAGAGTTTGGTTTAATCTTCATGTTTAGAGGCCATGTGAGCTCATCTTTATTCACACTGTAGTGTCAGTTGATACAAGATAAATGATCCTCGTGTCTCAAGTGCAAATGGCCATTTCTTTATGGCTTTGTTGTGGGATAAAAATTTAGGTTCTTATAAAACCTGTTTGCTTGAAATTTAATACAACTTTGAGTCACTTGTACAGGCATGCAGTAGATCTATGCTATCTTGGTGGCATCTAGGGAGAATTCCTGCTTCCTACTCCTTTGACGGTCTGAATGCATGCTGAATTAATGTAACTGTTTTTAAATGTAAAGTTAATGTAACTGCTATAAAAGTGTTTTAATGTGCCATTTGGTGCATTAGTTTGTATCTGTAATTGACTTAATAGGGGCTAAAAAATTGGTGGCTCTAGCAATATTCCCATTAGGAATTTATCTACATGAAGGTCCCTGACTCTTAAGAAATAGACAAATACTCCCTCTGACTACTTTAGATGACTCCAGATAACTAGAGCCTTTTAAGATTTTCCTTTTTTATAGTGTATAGTGTATAGTCTCTGTGTGGGTGTGTGTGGCGGAATGTGGGTATGTGCACACGAGTGCAGGTACCCTGTGAAGCCAGTACAGGGTGTCAGATTCACTAGAGCTGAAATTATAGGTGGTTGTGAGCCACCTGATATGGATTCTGCAGAGTGAATTTCAGTCTCCTGGAAAGGCGGCGAGCACCCTTAACCCCTGAGCCATCTCTCTAGTCCCAGGAGGTGTCTGGGCTGTATAATTCCATGGTAAATTTAAGATTGGTCGCTCCACGCATTGAGCTATCCCACATCTCTTGCTCTTGGGCATTCTTGAGACATGTTAATGTGAAAACCACCCTACTAGAGACACTCTGTAAAGGACTCTGGTCTAAAAAGCACACACACAAAACCACTAACCCTTGCTTCAGCCTCTGACCTAAAACTCACCCTGCCCCTAAGATTTCTAAAAATCACTGACTAATGTACCTGCGACTCCTCCATAGTTTTTTAAACATTTGCATACAAAAGTTATTGTTACTGGCATGCTTAATTTAAAATGTATCAATTTTTAGTCTTAGAATGTTAGCTATCTGCCTTTCCCAACTCTAGTGTTTTGGGAAATAAAGGGTCCGGAGGGGATGGCTCAGTGGATTAGATTTCTTGCCATGTAATAATGGAGACCTCAATATGAATCTCCAACACCCATGGAAAAAGCCAGGCATGGCCATTGCCCATGTCTGTTACCGCAGCACTGGCTGGTAGAGACAGGTTGATTCCCCCAAACTCCCTGGCCAGCCAGTCAAGCCAAACCAACCAGCTTCTGGTTCAGTGAGATATGAGCTTCCAGCTCAGTAACAAACCCGGTATCAGAGCAGTCAGAAGGGAGGAACTGAGAAAGGTACCTGACGTTCTGCTCTGTCCTCTGCACGCCGTCCCATGCCCCCACACAAACATTGAAGCCAAACCAACCAGCTTCTGGTTCAGTGAGATATGAGCTTCCAGCTCAGTGACAAACCCGGTATCAGAGCAGTCAGAAGGGAGGAATCGAGAAAGGTACCTGACGTTCTGCTCTGTCCTCTGCACACCGTCCCATGCCCCCACACAAACATTACACACATAACACGCACAGACACAGGACACCCATACAAATAAAATCATTTGATCTTTGGTAAAAGAGCCAAGACTATCTAATAAAGGAAAGAGGTCCTCCTACCCCCCACCCCCCATTAGCCTTTGGATGTACTTTGACTTCCAGTGAATGCCTACAACTGTGGATAATGCCACATTTTATGTGTGTTATATTTCCCCCACACATATGGTGAACTTTCACCTCTTCACTTAAATATTCTATTTATTTTTTGATTGATTGATTTTCATTTTATGTGGATGAGTGTATTGCCTGCATGTGTGTAAGTGCACCCGTGTCATACAGTGCCCACAGATGTCAGGAGAGGCTGCTGGATTCCCTGGAACTGGAGTTACAGACAGTTGTTATCTGCCATGTGTGTTCTGGGCATCGAACCCGGGTCCTCTGCAGGAGTAGTCAGCACTCCAGCCCCTCACTGAAATGTTTTTATTCATTCTTTGAGTGTTTTGTGCAATGTATTTTGATCATACTCCCACCCCTCCCCATCTCCACCCAAACCCTACCACCTACCCAAATTCATCTCCTCTGCTATTAGTTTTCTTTTTTTATGGCCTACAGACTTTAATTTGTGTTCTCCCAACTACTCTTGCATGTGGCTCCTTCTCTTGGCATCTGGTCAACTACCCAGAGTCATACTCTTAAAGAAAACTGACTCTTCTTCTCCCAAACTGCCTATAGCTCCTCGGCTACGTGCTTGGATTATTTCTGACTTGGGCTTCTATGGGGCCTGTGCACGGTATCACCAGTGCTGTGGGTTCATGCATTAAACATTTTCTGGCTTCTCTTTGGCCTATCTGAACTGCTTTCTTACAGACCTGAGGATGGAATTCACCCCTTGGAGCATAGGAAGCGCAGAGTGTAACAGGAAGTGACCAGGGACAGATGTTCCTGAGAACCCACCCCCAGGGACATGCTTCTTCTACTTACGTGCTTCCTACCTCGTAAAACTTCCAGAACTTTGCATCCCTAACAGAGGACCCAGAGCCTCCAACACCTGAGGCTACGGGGACATTTCCTATTGAAACCGGGACAGGGAAGGTTCTTGTCCCTCATGACACAGATGCAGATGACTTGAGATTTTATCACGGTACACGAAGCCCTGCAATTGAACGCTTAAGTGGTGTTTATTTGGAGACTTTCTCATGCCATAATTTCGGATCATGGCTGACCTTGGATAACTGAACCTATGGAAAGCAAAACCTCACAGAAGAGAAACTACTCTCAAGTCATCTTGCTCTGGAGCTAAGTAATAGATACTCTTATTTTAGACGTAGGCTTCTTAAAAGAAAAAGAAGAAAGAATCCTTTCAAAGATCTTTAAATGAACCATAAGCTTAAATGGAAAATGGGAAAAGGAAGAATATCTTGAAGGAATAATAGTAGGAGAAAACTGTGTGACCTCGAGTTTGCCAATAACTTTTTAAGGCCGACATTAAAATTATGATCCATGAAAAAAGTTAACAAGTTTAACTTTGACAAAGGTTAATACTTCCACTCTATAAAACACAGACACCATTAAAAAACGAAAATAGGGACTGGAAAGATGGCTCAGTGGTTAAGAACACTGGTTGTTCTTGCAGAAGACCCAGTTTCGAATCCCAGCACCCACATGGCAACTAACAACTGTCCGTAACTCCAGTCCCAGGGGATCCGACAGCCTCTTCTGACCTCCAGGGGCATCACATGAAACAGGTGCACTTACCTACATGCATGCATACACATAAAATAAAAACAATAAATAAAATTTTTTTACAAATGGCAGATGCTGACCAGAAGAAAAAATTTGTAAAATACATATCTGTTAAAGGAGTTGTATCCATAATTTACAAACCTCAAAATTAAAAATAATTACACTTAAAAATGGCAAAGCATGGGGCTAGAGAGGTGGTTCAGTAATTGCGAGTAGCTGCTGTTCTCCGGAGGACCTGAGTTTGATTTGCACCACCCACATTGAGCATCTCACACTTACTTGTAACTCCAACTGCAGACAACCTGACTCCTTGTCCTGGCCTCCATGGGCATTGCCCCCATGTACACAGATGCATGCACAGATCCACACACACATCTAAATGTATACACAAAATTTAAAATCTAATAAGAATAAAATAAAATATTTAATTTTTTTCTTTTTATTTATTTTTGTATGTAGACGAGTGTTTTGCCTGCATGTATGTAAGTGCACCCATACATGCAATGCCTGTGAATGCCAGAAGAGGGTGTCACATCCCCTGGAACTGGAGTTATGGTAGGTTGTTAGCCACCATGTGGATGCTGGGAACCAAACTCAGGCCCTCTGGGAGAGCAGCCAGTGCTCTTTGGGTAAGCCAGCTTTCCAGCCCCATAAAATAAAATATTTCTAAAAGTTACAAAGCAGGGGACCTGCATGATATTGCTGTGGGCTCATGCCCAAGGCACTGAACCATGTGACATGCACTTGTGCATATAGTCACAGCACAGGGTGAAGAAGTATGAAAAGACTTAAATGATCGAACAAAAATAACTGAACCTTGCCCGAGGCGATCTACAGGCTGAAAATTAGTTATAAAATAATAGTCCCTATCACTTGTTTTTACCAAATCGACTATTAGAAGGACAGTTGTTTTACATACCAATTAGAATGTATAAATAAGCAAATAAATCACCTCAAACTGTAATATGAGCATTTGATTTCACGTATTTGAGATTGTTCTCCCTTCAAGCAGCAGATCTTGTAGAAAGGAAAGGTAGAATCCTTGACAGATCTGAAAAGTCAGGCTTCTTGCTTTCTTGAAAGTTTTTGAGAGATCATCACTGAGCCTGGTGATCTGTCTGAGATGTTTCTCGTACTTCTTGATTATTTGCCATTTTGAGAAATATTTTCCTTTACTGTGTGACTTCCCAGACAACCTTTGCTGCATTAAAGGCAAACACAAATGTTGGAAATTTCTGGGGCTGGAAAGATGGCTTAGTGGTTAAGAGCAGTGACTGTTCTTGCAGAGGACCTGGGTTAGATCCCAGCACCCACATGGTCACTAACAACCATCTGTAACTCCAGTTCCAGGGGATCAGATGCCCCCTTCTGACCTCTGTGGGCACTACATGATATGGATGCACTTACACACAGGCGATACACTCATACACATAAAATAAAAAATAATAATAATAAAATATTTTTTAAAAAATACAACGTATGAAATGTCACTGGTTGGGTCCTCTGGTAGTCTTCAGGTCTCTGTCTGGAATATCCCTGGGCTAGCTGTATTTTCATTGACTTACTTTCTTCAGTTAGACATCTAAAAATGTTTCTTTCTCCCAATGTTTTAACAAAGACAACAATCAGTAAAATCATTTCCTATCCGTGTAGAGAGCTTGTTATTGAATTGGCTGCATTAAATGAGCTTTATAACTGGTAACTGTAATCACTGCTGGAAATTGGTGGGACAGGAAATGGAACTTGTTTCACAAGAAATTGCGTTTCTTTTCCCCACTGAAAGTGGGCTGTCTTTCATATGGCCCACCTTCTTTTCCTTGATTAGTGGTTTAAGAGCCAATGTTCTAGGGCTGGAGAGATGGTGCAACAGTTTAGGGCCCTGGTTGCTCTTGCAGAGGATCGGGATTCAGTTTCTTGCCCACATGGCAGGTGTCAATCATCTGTAACTCCAGTTCCGGGGGATCCAACTCCCTCTTCTGGCCTCTGCAGGCACTGGCCGCACTGGTACATTTACATGCAGAAAGCACTCAAACACAAAGTTTTTCGAAAATTAAGGGAAGCTTTAACAAAGAGTCAGTGTTCTATAACGTCAACATCAGTTTGGGGATAGAATTAGTTTTCTTTATTTTCCTTTCTAAGTTGTTTTTTTTTTTTTAAGAGACAAATTTTTTTATTGTTAGTAAAATGCTAGGACTGAAGGTAGAACTGCTTCTGAGTGGCTTTTTCTTTCTTGTTTTTATTTTAAAAAATATTTATTTAATAACCACATGATTAGGAGAAGCATTTCATTACAGCTTTAACATATTCAGTAACACACCCCAGAGCAAGGATACATCTCTTTCAAAGGTGGCTGTAAATTTTTAGGTTCACAGTTGAATTAATACAGTTATACAGTATTGAACTCAGGATAAACCCTGTAAAATATAAAATTGAGTGAGTTTTTACCCTTTAAAGAAGATCTCCATTTAGTTTTAAAATATGCTGTTTCCGACATTTTTTTTTTATTTTATTTTTTATTCTTTTA
>NW_008341263.1:101277-101478 GCF_000622305.1 Nannospalax galili | reverse complement strand
TAATCTCTTGAACTCTTAAAGAAATATACTGATGACTTTACTCTTTGGTTATACTTTCCTTTTGGGTGTTTAGGACCATACAGTTGGCTCAAATAAATCAAATTATGTTTATACTTAAGGTTGTCTGAGGATCTGTTCCTCAGGGGTCACATGGGCTTAGGAGGAGGCCCTGGCTCCTCTCTTTCACCAGCTCTGCCTATG
>NW_008341263.1:88671-101045 GCF_000622305.1 Nannospalax galili | reverse complement strand
CTCACTGTATGTCTGTTAAATATCCAAGAAGGTTAGTTTCACCAGTCTGGTATTTTTAATTACTGTGTGTCATGTAGATAAATCTTGGACAGGGTGAGACAATGTGAGAGATAAACAATGCCTAGCTAGTTTTAAAAACCAGAGGGAACCATATTACTCCAACAACCTACTGACAAATTATACATAACAGATCAAGAAATATATATGTCTAGGTAAGGTTTGTTTTTTTTGATTACAAAGACTTCTAAAGAAAAATAATTAAGTTTACATTCCAAAAATACATGGTGCTAAGCTCTTTTAAAATGTTCTGTATTTCATCCACTAATTTTTCATAAACAGACCATGAATTCAAGGACAGGGAGGATGCAGTGGTTGTATCTGCAATTTGAAAGGCACACTTGGACATCTGGAATAAATGATTCCTCTGATAGAATTCAATAAACGACAACTTTCATGGAAATGAAAAATTCCTAAAGTCTGTGGATGGAAATTCCTGCTGACACTATTGAATGTAAAGGGCAAATAAAACAGTACACAGGGTGTGGGTCCTGAAGAACTCTTCTCTACTAATAGATTTGGCCCTTTAGTCAAAACCACTTTATTAACCAAAGAAAGATTTTCAGAAGAAAAAAAAGGACTTTTTGTATAAGTACTTGGAGATCTTCAGTTATCAAAGTTCAGAATCTAATATCCCTGTCTTACTGAGTCAGGCATTGCGGTCTCTGTAGATCTGTGAGGAGGTTCTGAGTTCATTGTTTTTGACTGGAACAAATCTTTCACCTCACTCATCTTCCTCTGGTGAAGTACGCCACAAAAAAAACCGCCTAAAGTGGCTGGATTCTTCCCAAATGCCACATGCTGCTGGCCTCCACTTTGGGACAGAAGAAAATACTAACTAGCGTCTGGTTACTATTTCTGCCTCATCTCTCAAGTCTGTCTCGTAAATCTCACCAGAAGACAAACAAAGTCTCTTATGAGTTCACAGAATAGCCTAGCTGCCCCCCAACCCCCACTCAGTTTTTATGGACACCAAGAATTCCATAGACATTTGACTGGGAGAGATAAAGATGTAAAGAGAGTTACATATTTTTTACATTTTATTTATTATTTTTATGTGTTTGAGTGTACTGCCTGCATGTGTATAAGGGCACCTGTGTCATGCAATGCCCATGAGTCAGAAGACATCGGATTGCCCTGGAACTGGAGTTAACAATGGTTGTCAGCTACCATGTGGGTGCTGAAATTGAACCCGGATCTTCTGCAAGAACAGACAGTGCTCTTAGTAGCTGAGCCGTCTCTCCAGCCCCTAAAGAGAGTTATTTTAAAACCATATCCTCACATACATCAGCAGCTCCTGGCCATGTTATCTTAGACTGTGTTCAAAGCCCACCTGCTGCTATTCAGTTCCATCTCTACCACTGACCTAAGACCAAACTACAGTAGATGCCTCGAAGTTTCTGTGATTCAATTCTAGTTCACCAGCGCCTACTGGTGCAAATAGTGATACTATTTCATGGTGCTGGGATTCAGCCCAGGGCATCACACATAGTACGCAATGATTGTATCAAGGAGGTACATCCTTAGCCATTGGTTATTCCTTTAAAACATGTATTAAGTAGTATACCTGCTGCATTTTAAGCCATTTGTCATTTCTTATTTAAAGCGTCTTCATGGGCATGTGATAGCTCAGTAGGTAAAGGTGATTGCGATCAAGCCTGGTAACTAACTGACTTTGACCCCCTGGACCCACATGGTAGAAGGAGAGAAACAGTTCTTTCCAGTTGTCTTCTGATCTCCATGTGCAAGTGACGGTGCCCACACTCTTCTCTCATACACACACAGATGCACACAAAATATATAAATCGGTAAATACATAGATAAATAAATACATGAAATGCAGTAAACACTTTTTCAAGAAAATTTCTTGGTATGCCCCCAAAATTGCGGTTCATTAATAGACTGATACTGAGTCATTAAAACCGAAGGGATTGTTATATGCAAAAGGGATATGCAAATTTTAAAAATAAGCACAATTTTTGCCAGTTTATAATTGTGTTTTCCTGTCATCTATCATCGGTTTCAGTGGTCTACACAGACCAGACCAGATTCTCCAGTTCTTCCTAGTGTTCCAAATGATCCGATTCCCTCAAGTAAGACTGGGCTGTCCTTTAATATAATTGTTCATGCTTTTCCCATGTATAATGTATTGGCCGTGAGTTTCTATTGCATCCATAGCATCATGAAGCTTACAATAAACGACTTTAGTGTTTTAAAAAAATGCACGTCTCAAAATTATTATGCTAATAAAAATAAACCAGACTATAAAATAGTATATGCTTAAGTAATTCCCTTTACATTAGATTACATATTCAAGACTCATGTGAGACTGTGACAGATCAGATGTGTCTGGTTTTATGTCTTATAAAGTATGATTTACAGTGAGCATGTCAAATGATTTGAATCTTTTGTTGTTATTGGGTTGTGAAGACAGGTTGATATAGCCATTTTGTTTTTATTTTGCTTTACCATTTCACAGAGTCAATTGTCAAGGTGTCATTGATTGGCTGAAAAGAATTAGCCTCTGTCTTCAGTTTGGGAACCCCTACTTTAAGCCGTGACATCAATGCCCTGGTCCAGGCTAAACACACCTAGACAACATTGACTTTTACAATGAAAGTGAGTAGCAGACACTCATTGGGTCAAGAATGGTCTTTCACCTGTTTGACAAGGAATGTTTTATTGCAATAAAAGCACACTCTGACATATAGTGTGTGTTAGTTATTTTCCCTGTTGTTAAGATAAATACCCTGACAAAAGCAACCTAAGGTTGTATGGGTTTATTTTGGCTCACAGTTCTAGGGAACAGTCCGTTATGTTAAGGAAAACACGGTGTCAGAAACAGGAAGAGCTTGGACACACTGCATCCACATTCAGGAAGGAGAGACAGAGAGAAGGGGGGGAGAGAGAGAGAGAGAGAGAGAGAGAGAGAGAGAGAGAGAGAGGAATGTTGGTGCTTGGCTAGCTTTTCTTTTAATTTATTTTTGTAGTCCAAGACACACAATCCCATGGGGGGTGGTTCTTCCCATTTCAACTGACCTAATCAAGACAATCCCTCACAAGTATGCTCAGAGATTTGTCTCCAAGGGGATGTTATTTCCTGTCAAGCTGTCAATCAGGATTAATCATCATGTATTACCTATGCATATCTGCAGCCTATAAGAGCTCAACAGAGAGACTTGTACCATGCAAAACCCAAGCTATTCACGGCCAGCAAATGGACTGAGTAATTTCTCCCACCCCATACTAGAATATGAATCAAGCTCTTAACCTCTGAATCTCAGCTGAGCAAATAAGATACGTACACTCCATACAGGAGAACATTCCACTGTACCCACCGGCAAGCCTATTCAGCCACTCAGCCCAGATGTCAATGACTCTATTATACTGGCCCTTTTTGTTGACCCAACAACCTTCTTGGTGTTCACTGAAGCAGGTGATGGCTTTGTCTTTCAGGCTCAGCTTCCCCAAGGCTTGGAAGGAATCGGAAGACTCTTCAAAAGCTCAACATTTTTCTTGAGCTTGGCATGGAAGAAGGGTGTTTGGAAGATAGGATTCCTCATTCTAACAATGTCTGTTCCACATATTAAGTAAATTTTCAGAAAACTTACCTGGCCCGTACTTGACTGTCCTGCTCCTGCTCACTGTAATGGTACACATGTACCATTACTCTATGTTCTAGGGCCTTCTTTCAGGAGCAGTGTGTAAGTAGGATTTATTCTGAGTTCAGCAAACAGACCTCCTTTTCTTCCTATTAAGGACGCTCTTAACACAGTTATCCTGAAAATATCTCCTGTTTTATAGCTTAAAAAGAAAGTTCCCTTCTACTCCCTCTGTGGTCTTAAGAGACACATTGTCTAAGCAAGCAGGCGTTCATTTGCAAGAAACATCGAAAATACACCCACACATTTCTCTGAGAAATATGTCCTCCAGTCAAGATTATTGAGGAGACAGATATTCCTAAAATATCACCAATTCTATGTCATGAAATGCACACACACATCAAGAGCCAGGTTTTTGTTTGAAAACTCTCATTTGCTCTGCTAGTGTGCCCTGCACAAAAAAAAAAAAAAAAAAAAAAAAAAAAAAAAGTGCATCTTGATTGAACTTAATCTCTAACCAAAAATTCATGTCATCCCAAAGTGATTTTCAGAGCACTGGGGTGGGGTGTCGGGGCTCACTGAAGGAGCTGTATTTAGTGAACTGAAAGAGAATCCTGAGTAAGAGGCAGAAACTATTTCAGGTTCTCTGCCAAGAAGTCATAAAAGAATGTGTCCAAGTTTCTGAAGTCTCCTGATAGCACAGGGTGGGTGCTGACAGTGCTCTGCTCAGAAACCGAGAATGTGAAATTTGTTCTCGGTGGCTGCCGCCGCTTGGCCAGCTCACAGAAAAATGCTGGCATTTGCTGACATGCTGAATTACAGGCCACGGCTTTATCCACTTTTATTAATCGCCTTCTACAAGTTGCAAGGGTCATGCCACGGAAAAGAAAGCTCGGGCTGCCTAGAATCAGGTTTTGTTACCCGAGCTGAAATTTGCAACTCATCTTTGACGGAGGTAGCAAAGGTATCTCTGCTTCTAGAAGGAGGAAAAAAACCAGATTTGTCCCGGTTGTCAGAACTTCAGGATCAGGGTCACCCACCTCCTGCTTCTCCGTGTGTCACATAAATCCAGTCTTTCATCTAGCAGGAAGTTTTCTACCTCTTGTGGGTGTGATAAGAAAAGGCTGTGAAATGCTACTTTAGGAGCTAGACAAGATGTGTGAACTGCAGTCTCTCCACCCAGCCCCAGAGAGGGGGCCGGAACCGTGCTCCAATAAGGTAGCATGCCGGAGTTTGGCAGACAAATAATTAAAACATCTTTGAAGAGTCTGGTGTGTGTTGTGGCCTAGGCTAAACATTATTATTGATTCTGTGCTCTTAATATCTTTATTTGATCAGCACAGTTCCATTAACTTTTAAAAGATATTTGATTTATTATTTTTTATTTTATGTGTATGAGTGTATTGCCTTCATGTATATAAGTGCACCCATGTCGTGCAGTACCCACAGAGGTCAGAGAAGGGCGCTGGACCCCAAGAACTGGAATTACAGATGGTTCTTAACTGCCATGTAGGTGCTGTGAATGTAATCTTGGTCCTTTTCAAGAGCAGCCTATGCTCTTATCAGCGGAACTATCTCTCCAGTCCTCCACTTAAATTCTTCTTGCTAACCACTGACTCCCATGGTTTTCTTTGTTCCTTTGTGTGTGTGTGTGTGTGTGTGTGTGTGTGTGTGTGTGTGTGCGTGTGCCTATGAGTGTTCATGTGCAGGTACACGTGTATGCATGTGGATGCAGAGGGCAACCACACTTGGTGTTTTGTGATTTTTCTTTAAGTCAAGGACTGTCATTGGGACCCAGGGTTTGCAGATGGCGCCAGGTTGAGCCCCCCACCGGGGGTCGACCTGCTTTCATCTTCCCAGCGTTGGGATTACAAACGTGCGCTACCACATGTGGGTTCTGTGGATTACATTCAGCTCATCATAGCAAGTACTGAGGTATTCGTTCTTCTTTCAGTAATTCTATTACGAGCACGGATAGGTCCCCATAAATACAGAATGTAGTTGCTCTCCTTATTTAAGTGCTAAGAGCACTTACCTCTTACCTAGCCTGAGTCTTAACTCTCTCTTACCTAGACTCTTAAGTAACTTAACTCTCACCTAACCTAACTCTTACTTAGCCTTTTATCTAACTGATCTCTCATCCTGCCTGTCATCTCCTTCCTAGCCTCTTACTTAAGATTCGAATTCTTATCTAGCCTTTTAACCTTTTATGGACTCCAGCTCTTAGTGAAGCCTTACTTAGCCTAACTTTTACCTTGTCTGTTTCCTAAGGTAATTCTCACCTAACCTATCCCTTAGGGAACCTAAGTCTTCCTTCCCTTTCCTAATACCTCTCTACCCCCAACAGGAATATATCCAGAAAGGCTGTTACAACGCTTTGTTTACCTACACATTGATACAGGGTCACATGACCGGGGTGGGATGCCGCAGACTCCCAACATATTTTAGCTCCCCAGGAATGCAGTTCACACTGTTTCCCTAGGAACTGGAGAACGTGACTTGTCCGGTACAGTGAACAGCCAGAGGAATGTTAACGTACAGTGTAATGTATTCCTATGATGTCGTCCCCTGGGCTGTGGGCCCCTGATGGGATGTGATCTGATTTGGGAGCTCCAAACTCTGCAATTAGAACATTGCCTCTCACCTCTCCTAGGGAAGCAGAATTAAGGCAAAGCCACTTTCAATGTGTAGACCATAAAACTAGGCCAGCTCCTCTTCCATCCTCCAGGTAACTTTACAAGTTAAGACTACCTTAAATTGGGGCATTTCCTATACGATCTGTTTCATGACTGTCCATTTTAGAAAAGTTCCAGCTGAGCAGGCAAATTAAATCCAGTATGTGTGTTACTTTTGAATGACAGAATCAATCCCACAGTCTAGATTTGATCTGATAATGTCTCTTTTTAAATTGTTTTCAGCATAAAATGTTAAAGTGCCTCACACCGATGTTTCGGAGGGGTCCCATGTTGAAGGCTTGGTTCCAGTGGGGTGCTGCAGGGCAGGGACAAACTGTGGAAGGCCGGGCTGTGGGGGAGGGACGACCATGAGGTGCTAGGGGTGAGGCTCTGAAGGGGGTTCTGAGACCCCAGTCTCTTACTTCTCGCTTTGTTCCCTGATTCCTGATGTAAACAATTTTGCTCCTCCACACAGTTCCACCCTGACACCTTATCAGACGTACTTGACTTCACTGAATGGCTTCACTCAGTCATAGAGTGGCACATCACAACCCTGAGCCAAAATAAAACTTTCCTCTTCGTAACTGACGCCAGTATTTTGCTATAATGACAGAAAGTTGAATAATACCGACCAGCTTTCTTCTGCTACAATTTTGGACTCGAAAAAGAAATAGTTGGTGAGTCCCTTGTGCTTCCTTCCAAATGACACTTGTTCTCAGTTATCAACAAGGATATTTATACTTTTGCTGCTTCAAGGTCTAACATTGAAACAGGACATTATTGAAAAACAGGAAAAGGAAGATTCTAATGGGAGAAACATAAGAAATGTCAGCATGTGGGTAGGGAGATGTGGCTCTGTGGCGGTGTTTGTTTAGCATGGGAAAGGCCTTGGGTTCAGTGTATTGTATCATAGAAAGATAAAGGAAGGGACAGGAGTAGAGGGAGGAGGAGGAAGAGGAGGAGGAGGAGGACGAGGAGGATGAGGAGAAGGAGGAGGATGAGGAGGATGAGGAGAAGGAGGAGAAAGGAGAGAGAAGAGAAGGCAAAAGAGAAGGGGAAGGGGAGGAGGGAGGAGACGGGAGGGGAGGGGAGAGAAGGGGCTACCATCAAGAACCCTGACTTCTGATTTCAAATTTCACTTCTGCATACAGTCTCAGAGCTCTTCTGTACCAGGTACTGGTGGTAGCTTAATTAGAAGGAACTTCAGAATCGGAGCATACGTGTGCTCCCACCCTGGAAAGATTGCATGCTGAGCGTGCCAATGGTAATTATATTCTCTGACAGTTCGGGAAAATCTTGACACATGGAATTTTTAGAGATTTAAATCGAGATGGTTAGTTTTAGTAACCTAAATTCAAAGTGCTGATTTGTAGAGGCATATCAAAGTGAGCTCAAATCAAAATGCTGAAGAGGAAGGATTAGGATGTGATAAATTTGCCTTGAACTTCATATAAACTTATAAATAAATGCACGGATGAGAAGACATGGAAATGGAGAGTTTTGAACAGGGCGAAGGGGTGTCAGTTTCCTGCTGGTGACGTAACTGTAGTTCCTTCTTTAAGGTAGGAAACTGGATGCCTATGGAATTATCTACAGTAACCCGAAGATAAAAAATAAAATTAGTTAAAGGAACTCCACAGAGGACAGAGGGGCATTTCAGAGCCCCCAAAGCATTTGCTATTTTCTACAAGGAGTGGGTAGGCAGAGGAGGTGGGGGAGATCATTAGTATCCAAAGAAAGAGTCTTTCAGGGTTGGAAAAAGGATGCTTCTCCTGCAGGAAGGTTTAAAAAACCAGAACATGATTAGGAAGAAAAAGAAAGCTTTGCAGGGTTTCTCCCTCATAACACATGTGCAGGATTGAATAGAAGCTGTAGAACATGTCCTGGATCTTAGGGCCACCATTAAAGTAGACTCCTAAATCCACCTGGTGAGGTTACATACAAGCTGGGTGTGGTGGCATGTAGGTACAATCCCAAAGTAAGAGAGTTGGAGACAGACAGTGCCCTGGGTTAACTGGCCAGTCACCCTAACCAATTTGGATGTTCCAGGCCAACGAGAGATCTTATCTCAAGAACAAGGTAGTGGGGGCCTGAGGAATGACACCACAATTTGATCTCTGGAATGGCTACACATGGATATACACATACACATGTACCTGCACACTGGCATGAACAGGAATATGCAAATACAAACACACAAAGAACAAAAGTCAAATAGGATGATTCTGTTTCTCTACCTTAATTAAATCCAAGTCTTAATTTCTGAGTTGTGTGTGTGTGTGTGTGTGTGTGTGTGAAACTGAATTCTGGATCTCGTGTTTGCAAGGAAAATCCTTTACCAACTGAGCCATAACTACTGACTGAGTCGTAACTGGCACAATCCTCTCACCTTACAAGATGCTGCTATGTGAATAAAAAAAAAAAAATTACCGGACACATGCAGCTTAGTAGAAATGGTATGTGGAACGACAATTAATGGGTCAACAGGACTCAGCTCCTTTCTTGAAATAATGCTCTTCAATCACATAACTAGCAGTCCCTCCCTTCCAGAATCCTACATATCTGGGGTTTTCTTATAAATCAGTAGTTTCGCATCTTCTGATATGCCTTGACTTCTCCTGGTCTCTGTCTTAAGACCATCTTGAGATCTAGTTTTGTTTTGTTTCTTTTCTTCTTCAGGAGTTCACACTTTGGTACCAAATGCCTGCTTTCACTAACTCGTGTCAACTTTTACTGTGTCTGCTCGTCAGACACCAAGGAGGTAACCATGTTCTGTAAAGCCCGGCATAAATGCCTTGGGGGATGGAGCCCAATCTTCTGTGCTTAATGCAACAGCTCCCCTCTTTATTGTACACATTTCAGGGCCTTTCTTCAGTGTCTTGGCTTTATTCGTTCTAAAATGAATGAGAAAAAGGAGAGGGATGTAGCTTCCTGGTACCACACATGCTTAACAATACAGAAAACGCCACAGTAGCACACCAGTACCAATGTAAAACCAGCAAAAATATAGGAGCCAACTCGTTTACAACAGATCTTTAGGGAGATGTCTTCGAGTTTCTTTTATTTTTCTGAAACAGTGTTTTATGTACCACAGTCTGGCTTGCAGTTTTCATGTAGTCGGTGATGATCTTGAACATCTGAGCCTCCTTCTCCTACTTCCTGAGTGCTAGGACAACAGATGTGCACAGCCACAGCATGTTTATGAGGTGCTGGGGATTGAACCCAGGGCTCTACGTGTACTAGGTAATCACTCTGCCGACTGAGCTACATCTTTGACTTTCGTTTGCAATGCATTTTAAACCAGGATGAAAATAATCTTCCACTGATGGAAATGAACTCCAATGTGAGAACAGCTCTATGGAGAGAAGCCAAGCAAACCCGTTGCTTGTTATGTTCATCGAAAGGACTTCAAATCCATTTTGGACATTATTTATATTTGTCTTTTCAAAACTATTTCAAAGAAACATAATAGTTTGCTAAGAAATTACAGTTGGTGGAAAAGGTTTGTGTGACAATTTAAAATACTGTGTTTCTCATATGGTAGCTAACAACCATCTGTAACTCCAGTTCCAGGGAATTCAACCCCTCCTCTGACCGCCACGGGTACTGCACAACACGAGTGCACTTAAACACACGTGAGCAATCCAGAAGCAGACATAAAGGGCTGGAGGGTTACCTCGGCCATTAAGGGCTCAGCCAAACAAGCAAATATCAGAAATAGACATAAAACAAAAACAATAAGTAGAATATTTAAAATATTTGTGCTTCTAAATAATTATAACCAACCATAGTAAATATCAAAGACTTTTAAAAAATGATCTCCATTCGAATGATAATTACTTCTATCAACTTTAAAAAAAATTTTGTTTTATTATTTTTATTTTATGTATATGCGTATATTGCCTACATGTATGTAAGTGCAATTTACATACATGCAGGCAATATACCCAGAGGTATATGCCTGCGGAGGTCAGAAGAGGGTGTCAAGTTCCCCTGAAATAGGAGTTATGGACAGCTGTTAGCCACCATGTGGGTGTTGGGAATCAATCACTTTCTAGTAATTCCTAGTCTTTTAAAAAATATTTTATTTGTTATTTTTGTTGTATGTGTATGAGTGTTATTCCTGCATGTAGGTGAGTGCACCCATATCATGCAATGCCCGTGGAGGACGGAGGAGGCTGTCGGATGCCCTGGAACTGGAGTTACAGATAGCCGTTAGCTGCCATGTGGGTGCTGGGGTTTGAACCCGGGTCTTCTGCAAGAACAGTCAGTGTTCTTAACCACTGAGCCATCTCTCGAGCCCCCAGTAATTCCTAAATTGTCTTCAGTGTATTGATCAAGTTTACTAAATGAAACATTTAGCCAGACCTGTAATGCCAGCTGCTGGTGGCATGAATGAGGCAGCAAGATGGTAAGTTCAAACATTTCTTGCACTAGAGACTGAGTTCGTGGGCAGCCTGGGGAACTTAGTGAGAGCCTTTCTCAAAATAAAAAGGAAATCTAGAATTCTGAAGTGGTAGATCAGTGGTAGAGTGCTTGCCTGGTGTGTGGGAGGGTGAATGTGCAATCCTCAGGACAGTGAATGGATAGACACACAAATAACTAATAAATGAATGAAACAAAGTTTAAAACCACAGCACACTGATAAGCATGGCACTCTTTCAAGATACAGGTGATGGTTCTAGTAAAACAAAATGCATACAAATAAGAGAAGTGGTCACTTCTGTCCCTCAATATCTCTCTCTCTCTCTCTCTCTCTCTCTCTCTCTCTGTGTGTGTGTGTGTGTGTGTGTGTGCGTGTGTGCGCACTGTTGCAGGTGAGCATGCAAGGAGGTTACAGGTCATCCCTCAGGCACCATCTAGCTTTCTCTTTTGAGACAGAGTCTCTCATTGGCGAGGGGCTCACCAAGTAGTTCGGCAGGCTGCTCAGTGAGCCTCAAGGATTCTCCTGCCTCCATCTCCCATCTCCCCAGCTACCAGTGTATCCAACCACACGAGTTCCCTTTAAAACATGGGGTCTGGGGATCAAAGTGAAGTTTGCAAGGCAGGCACTTTAGTTACTGAGATATGTCCCCAGCTCATAAATTGTCACTTCTTTTGAACATCTGAAATTTGAAACGTTTCACATCCATCCAGTTGTACATGGATGAGCCTGACTGTTAGACATGTACATTTGGCAGTACAGAAAACAGTGCAGGCAGTTTGAGCATCAACGGGCAGAATAAATCCAAGGAGTCCTCAGTCCTCAAGAAATAAAGAAATGTGGGCTGGAGAGATGGTTCCGTGGTTAAGAGCACTGTCTGCTCTTCGAGAGGACCTGGGTTCAATTCCCAGCACCCACACGGCGACTAACAATCTTCTATAATTCCAGTTCCAAGGGTCTGACATTCTCTTCTGACCTCTGTGGGCACGGGTGCCCTTAAATACATGCAGGCAATGCACTCATACACACAAAATAAAAAGAAGAAATAACATACAAAAAAAGATATAATAATTGTGTAAGTTGTAGCTAAGTTGTAGTTTCTCTCTGTACATCCAGGAAATTCCAGCAAGGAATTCTGAGAAAACTTCGAAGAGGAGTTCCTGTTTAGAAAGCTTGTTTTTGCATTCCTAAATTTGAATCATGAAATCTCTGGCATATTTCTCCCCGTCTAGACGATGCTAGAGAAAAAATGAAGGGCCCCCGAGCACCTTTGCCTTTCACAGGGCCGTGTCCCCGATGTGCCCTCAGCTAAATGTTAGCATTCCACTGCATTGCTCTCCAAAGGCTAAGCAGGACACTCGAACATCTGCTAAGAAAATGACGAATTATAATACCTGCTATGTGGCCCTCCAGACACGCCCATCTCTACTTTATCAAAACTCCCTTTGGATCTTTGATGCTATCAGAATTTACCACCAAAATTCAAGTATAAAAATTTAAAATAAAAATCTAAAATAAAAATTATAGATGTTGCAAAGAAATAGACAACTATTTCTTCAGTCTTCCAAACATCTGATGGAATCTTCCAAAGACTGATTTTTCTCTGTGTCTTATTTG
>NW_008341263.1:48945-88343 GCF_000622305.1 Nannospalax galili | reverse complement strand
CCTGAGTATGGATATAAAGTCATCAGGTAGATTTCACTGGTAATTTTTATCCCTCTACTATTTAACATGAAGTGAAATTTTATGCTTCCTCCCCAAATATATCTTTTTTTAATTTGTTGACTTTTTTGTGTATATGGTACAGAACATCCCACACAATCTTATTCATCTATATACCCACTTCCCAAATGGCATCTTCCCATAGCCTTCCCCCTCCCACACACTGGAGCCCATATACTCTGTCATCCCTGTTACTGTGTTGCCGGCCCCCCCCGCCATTCCAGTGCAGGTGGCAGTCGTGGTTTGCACACAGACCTTCTCCAGTGAGTCGCACGCTCCAACTAGCTCCCGGCTCACCTTTACCGTGAACGCAGAACAACTTCACGATCTCTGCCTTCATTCTGTTATTTAAAAATTCTTTGCACTCTTAGATTCAGCAGACGGACAGCACTGGGGAATGGCTTCTGTGAGGTATTGTGTCACAACGATGAAGAAAATAACTAACACAGATGGTTTTCCCAAGAGCATTGGTTCACCGCAGTGTGAACCTCCCCCGGTAGGAAAGATTACCAGGAAATGTGCCCCTGTTACTGTCTTTTCTTTGCATGAATGCATGCTAACTTTAAAACATCCTCACAGGGAATTCTGAGTTCCCAATATGCTGAACGAGCAACAAATTGCAACGCATGTCTTTCTATGTAGAACTGCACAAATCAATAGATGGCCGTTTTGTGATTGACCTACATAAATTGGCCATGCGAGAGAGTGGTATTGTTCCAGACTCTTTCTCAAACTCCCATGTTCTTTGCTTATAAATACATAAATACATGTTGCAAAATTTTCCTCTGATGACTACAAAATTTTTTAAATGACCACCAATAGTCTTAATCTCTGGCTTCTAAATAGACCTCCATACACAATCAGTAGGATCTCGAAATTGCTTTTGAAATTGTAATTGCAAATTCTAAGATGCTTGATTCTTTGAGGAACAATACTTTGCATCCACTGATCTCTAAATCTGTGTGTGTATGTGCATGCAGGTATGTGTGCATGTGAGTCTCCATGTAAGTGTGTGTTGTATGCAGAAGTAGAAGAGGAAGGAAGAGGTACGGGCTGAGTGTCTTCTACAGTTTTCCACTTTATAGATTAGACACAAAGTCTCTGACTGTACCTGGGGCTCATTTATTCACCTAGGCTAGCTGTGCAAGGAGTTCCAGATATCTCTTTTGTCTGCCCTACCCTAGTACCAGGCTTCTAGCACATGCTTCTGTGCCTTGCTTTTTTATGGGTGCTGGGGCCCCAAAGTCAGGCCCTCATACTTTTGTGGTGGGCAATTTCTCCACTGAGCCTTCCCCCCAGCTCTGATCCCCAGGTCTCAATTTTGGGTTCTGAACTCAACTTTCTTTTTTTACTTGGCTAATTTCACTCCTGGGGCTCCCTTTGAGAATGCTGTCATGAGTTTCTACCTGTTTTATGGTTTTCCATGAACGTAGCTGCTTATCCCAATGTATTTTGTATTTCAGTTCTGTACAAGGTACAAATAGCCTGATTCCTCCAATACTGATAGGCAGGTGAGAGTCTATTGTCCATGCAAGAGGAGAAGAGAGTTCATTTCCTGACTCTGCCGGCTTTTACAGTCTCCGTACCTTCTTCAGTTGTGGATTCTTTCTCCATCATCCCAACCTCTGCTGCTGTTGTGAAATCTTTCTCTCTGATTGTGACCGTCTAGTATCTCCATTATAATTGTACTGAGCATGGTTTCAGAATCTAACACATTCGCCCCATTTCACGGCCCTTAAGTTAATCATACCTCATGGTGTCTTCTGCAATATGAGGTGAGATTGTCACAGCTTTAGTGAGGAGAAAGGAAAAGTGTTCAAGGCGTAGCACACTGCCCTTAGTCCTGTTGGGTAGTGGTGTGACCCTCCAGAGCTGGGGCTGAGCGGGATGCCTTAGGTCACTGGAGACATGATTTTGATGGGGAGAATGTGATCCCATTGTTTCCGCCCTCCACCTCACTGACTGGATCTTTTGTGAGTAGCTTTGCTGTGGTGCCCTGTGATGGTTAACCCTTCACTATCAACTTGACTGGATTTAGAGTCACCTAGGAGACAGGCGGAGCACAGCTCTAAGTGTACCTAGGAGGGGCATTTCCAAAGAGGATGACTTCAAGGGCAAAACAGACTCTGTACAGGTGCAGTATCTTCTCATGGGCTGGGGATCCAGATCGAATAAAAGACAGAAAAAGAGAAAAGCAAGGAGAACAGCCATTCCTGTGTTCTCTACTTGTTGTCTGGCCACGGAGCGAATGTCTCTTCTCCATCGTACATTTCCACTGCTGTTATTTTCTGCTCAGACACATAGGGCCAGTTCTTCATGGAGTGAACCCTAAGAAGCCATGAACCAAGATAAGAATCCTCTTTTAATAAACCATGCACACACCAATTCACCATGATCTCTTGCCTCTCCAGGGATCAAAGTTTGTAAAAAGCCAGCTTATCATGAACTGCAACCTCTGTAACTGTGAGCCAACACTAAGCGTTTCTCTTAGGTATTTGTTATAGTGATGGAAAGCTGTCTCATACATGGAGTTGTGACTTAGCCACCACAACTTATTAAACTGATGTGTGATTACATATGAACATACAGTTTTTCACCTACGAGGCAAAAAATGCTCAGAAATGTTCAGGATCCTACTACTGTTTTAGACTTATTGGGTCATCATAACAAAATGGCCTGAGCCATTGTCCTCACTAACATAAATTCCATTCCTGAGTTCTGAGCCTGAAAATTCCATCATCGGGATCTGTGTTTCTCCTGGTTCGTGGGTGTCCATCTTCTCATTGTGTGGTGCAGGCCAGACTGATGACAAGTGTCATTTCACCTTATTTGTTGAGCTAGGGCTTCTCAGTGAAGCCAGTCCTAGGATGTTCCTGTCTCCACCTCCCCAACGCTGACTTGAGAGCTACAGGGTGCTGCACCCAGCTTTTATGTGGGTACTGGGGATGGAATTCTGGTCTTTGTTGCTGGATGGCAAGGACTTTACCGACTGAACCCTGCAAATGCTGTCCTTAGATGGATGAGGCCCATCGATTATGGACTTCCGCTTCCTTCCAATCTGTATTTCCAAACACAGTCACACTGGGCTGCACTACCTCACATCACACATTTTGTGAGTCGCACTGTGGTGGTTTGAATGCATGTCCCCGTAGCCTCCAAGTATTTGGGTACTTGATCCCCAGTTTGTGGTACTGTTTGGGGAGCATCTAGGAACATTTGGGAGGTATGGCTGTGCTGGAGGAAGCACTTTACTGGGTGGGCTCTGAGAGTTCTTAAGCCTTGCTGGCTTTCCTGTCTCTCTCTGCCTCCAGTGTCTGCCTGATGATACAATAGCTCAGGTTTCTGCTCTGGCCACCTTCTGCTGCCACGCCATTAGGGACTCTAATCCCTCTGGAATCAAAAGCCAAACAAACCCGTCTATAAGTTGCCTAGGTCATGGTGTTTTATCACAGGAACAGAAAAGTAACTAATACAAAGAGCTTAGCCCATAACAATATTTGTATCCACTTAGGTTGTTGGGTGTATGGGTTTGCTCACAGAAGCTTGAAACTAAAAATCTGAAAACAGAAACTTGCTAAAGAGGAGGATCTAAGGTTTGAATGTGTGCTTTTACAAAAATCACCAAAGTAGGTGTACAAAGGACAGAAGTCCAAAATCCTACCCAACTTAAGGATTGTCTAAACGTTACCTGCCTGGGTAACACAATGAGTTGAGGCCAGCCTGGGAAAGTCACTGAGATTCTGTCTCAAAATAAAAAGTGCAAACAGGGTTAGTGATACATATCAGTGGCAGAATGTGTTCTTACAATGTGCAAAGCCCTGGATTTAGTCCCCAGAACAACGAAACAAAGAAACCACAACCTTGAATCCCCTTATGAGTGTGTGTGTGCGTGTGTGTGTGTGTGTGTGTGTGTGTGTGTGTGTGTCTAGCTCTTTTTCCAAATGGTTTAAGAAAATGATGAAGAAAGTCAAGGGAGAGCAATGATCCTATACCTTGGACAGACTCCTTTAGGGTCAGGGGGCTAGTGTGTTACAGATTTGTAAAGTGCTGGTGTTTCTGTTGTCTACTCTTCTTAGCTAGTTTGTGCAAGGAAATGCCTCTTCCTTATGGAGAGCTCTGGAAAACTGAGATGTCAGCCACCTATGATAAATGAATAATCAGAAAAACAGAAAGCAAGAGAGAAGCTAAGCAACTCTTTCTGAACATTTAGGTTTGCTGAGTGGATTATCTACTGTGTCCTTAGGTGTATAAACAGGTCCCTGTTTCCTCATATACATCAAATTTAATATGGGTGGAAATTTTATCCTACATCTCAATAGAAATCACTTTTTATCGGAAGTGCATCACTAACAATACCTGGTGTCCATATCCAGAAACAGCCCCTTCACCACGGCACCCATGCATCCATCATCAGCTAGTACAGCTACGGAGAAAGAACTGCAGGAAAAGAATGGATTCCTCGAAGAACAGTCTTAAAGAAACCAAAACCTGAGAGTAGCAAGTCAATGCCTCAGCACGTGTTTTATTAAGAGCTGAGTCCGTGAACTGTCTTCTCCAACAGCAAGCGAGACGCACATATGTGTCGGTTGCCTCATAGCATCCAGAAAGGAAACAGATGTTATCACAGGCTAGTAAGAAGAGTCGTGGCCCAGGATTGTGTGACATGGAACGAGTTTGAATGTTTTTGTCATTATCTCTATCTAGTTCCTGCACTTAAGACCTTTCTAGTCTCTGTCAAAACCTGCAGCTTTTAGCCAGCTGCCGGCTAGTCAACAGTCTATTGGTTATGCACCTTCCTATATGAGCAAAAAAATGACACTACAGGGAACATTTTGCCACCATGATAAAAGCCTGAATTTCCCAGAGTCTCTCAAATATGGCGTGGGTCCTAATCGCTTAGGTTAGCAGGAGCACATCAAAGCTTGGTCTGTAATGAGCACACTGATTATGTTTACAGTGTGTGTGTGTGTGTGTGTGTGTGTGTGTGTGTGTGTGTGTGTGTAGTCTATAGAATATTCTTACAATAGAATCAGGCTATGCCTACAGATATTTGGGGGACATGGTGCCTGTTTTGAGCCTTTTCTCTAAGATTTCTTACTCTCATTGTTTGAATCAGTTTAGACTAATCCCTCAGATGCAAGGCAAGTTCACAATAGCACACTTCCCTGACTTGAGTAAATTTAAGTATGGGCTTCTCAGATGCCTTAAGTAAAAGAAACACTGAAATTTAGTTAACCATTCAGGACATACGTCATATGTTCAGGTCATATGCAGATCCTTACAAGGAGCTGGAGAGATGATGGTTCAGCAGCTAAGAGCACTGGTTACTCTTGCAGAGGACCCAGGTTCGGTTCTCAGCACCCTCATCAGGCAGCTAGTAATCACCTATAACTCCAGTTCCAGTGGGTCTGATGATCTCTTCTGGGTTCCATGATCATCACATGTGCAAGGTGCACTTACATAAAGGTAAAATACTCATATACATGCAATAAATAAATACAGCTCCTTATAGAGTGTAGTGTCAATTCACCTCAGCTTTTATTCAGGAAAGGGTATTATCAATTTTCCAAAAGTCCAGCCCTACTATTCACATCTTTTCTACTTATCACTAAGTCCAATAGTTTTATAAGTTGGTGATTGAACATCATGTGTTTCCCTCGGGATAAACACTGGAGTGTGAAAACACCAGCGTTTATGTACAGAAGATCATCCTGAAGTGATTTCTCATGCACCCCAAATACATCCTGGAAAATAAAATGCTTTGAGACAGTGCAAAGTTCACAATTATTTTGCTGGTTTAATAAGATAATATGTCTAAACTACCTGGGAGATATTTGACCTTTTGGCTTAATGTTTATGACTCTGTATCCAGAAGGAAACTGGCATATGGCACTATCTCACCTCATCTGAAGTCGCTAATAGTTGCAAGATAGTCCTTCCTTATGGGAAGATGGTTCCCAAATTATTTTGAGGGTCTGGCAAGTAAGGGCGCTTGCTGTGAAGCCACGAGGACCCGAGTCTGAAAGCCTAGTACCTGTTTAAAAGCCAGGCATTTTTGCCCATCAGTCTGTCACCATAGCTCTGTAATGGAGTAGGGACAGGAGAATGACTGGGGCTTGCCGGCTTCCAGCTGAGCTCCACGTTCAGTGAGAGACTCTGTATGAAGGCAATAAGCTGGTAGAAAATGACACCCAACATCCTTCTCTGGCCTCCATGTGGGCATGTGGGTGCACAAATACACGCACACATGCGCACGCACACACACACACACACACACACACACACACACACCACATATAAACATGCACAGACCACACACATTGAAAAAAGAAAAAGACCTCATTTTGTATGCAAAACTACTGGCTCTTGAAAATCTTGCAATGATGTTGACTGCATTTTACATGTGTGGTGATGTCATTTTACATCCATGCTGATGGGTTTTAAATGACTTGCACTTGAATTACTTTAGAGTTATGAAGGTTTCAGAGAAGCCATCACAGCATTCCATAGACATTATTGAATAGCAGGATGGAGAAAAGGCCCACACCCCACATGAACGTGGCGCTATCTGCTTGAAACTTACTGCTGTCATTGTAAATGTATTCCCGTCAAAATTACCGATCTTTGCAAATCTGGCCATTTTCATTCCAGGGAAAAGACGCATTAAAAATGGAAAGAGATCTGTGACCAGTCAGGTCCTACATCCTTCTACAGAGTAACATGTCTTTGGAAATCCCAGTATGGAATATGATCAGGGTAATCATTTTTATAAATGGACATGCTTCCTTTCATGTGTCTAACCATCGTTGTGCATCTTAAATCGCTTCAGGGCTTCTACAATTTATTCTATGGCTATGAGGAAGAAAATGTACATCTTTTCTCTTGCTTTGCTGAAAGTGAATGTGTGAAAATCTAGATGCGAATAAAATTCTACAAAAGAATAATGAGAAATAAATTTTTTCCTCCTTTCTCTAGAATGCATTTTTCTTGTGAAACCACAGAATACTTTGCAACACTATAGGTAAAATAAGTTTTAAAAGTGTTTGCATCATGTTTTACGCATGAAACTGTGCATGTAATAGAGTTAAATGAAATTTTAATTTTATTGAATTTTTGTGTATTGCATACATGAGATCATCTTTATGCCTCCTTCCCCCTTCCTGTTTGGCTCCCTCCCATAACCCCTGCACTGGGGTTCATACATCCTGTCATTTGTATTAAGGCCTATTATGTAAACTTTGTGGCTGAAGATGTCCTTCAGTGCAAGTCCATCCACCAGGGTACAGTCAGCCCATCTAGAGTCTCTCTCTTCTAGAAGATCTTGAAGAGAGATCTTCCGCACCCAGCCGTAATCAGCTGCCAATAATTCTTTGAGATTGGGGCTCCCTGTTCATTTCCACAGTTCTGTGCTTGGGTTTCATCTGCCTAAATCTGCATGGGTCTTTGTGCATGCTGATGAAATTTTAAAGCCTGAGAGAGGACTCAGACAGTACGGGGCTTGCCATGCAAACATAAGGACCTAAGTTGGATCCCCAGCACCTACTTAAAAGGGTGAAAGGCCCTGTCTTTTAAACACGAAAATCCAGAGCAACTGAGGAAGAAATGTGACAGAGATAGCAAGCTCTGCTCTCTATGTGGGGGGAGCATAACCCCAGTTACAGCCAAAAAGAAATGTTACATACTTATATAAGATCATCCATGAAGGAGGGATTCTAAGTCCCTTTGTGGGTACCCAAATTCATGCCTGCCTGCAGTATGTCGCTTGTGTTGCATACAGCATGCCTACCTTCTCCTCAGTGCTCAGTCATCTATAAGTGACTTATGATACCTGGAGTGATGTAGACAGTTGCTACCCTGTATCGATGGGAAATAATGACACAAACAGTCTACACATGGTCAATACAGACACAATTCTTTACAGCTAGTTTTGATCTGCGGGAATTTGAATCCATAGATGTGGATCCCACAGATTCAGAAGGTCAACTGTGTATGCAACTCAACCATTAAACAGAAGACTGACTGTTCAGAGGAAAACGTTTCATTTGCCTTGGCCACATGGGTGTCAATGCTAATCCACTGCAGAATAAACATGAAATACTTGCAGGATTCAGAAGGCTCACAGAGGCATCTCCCAGAGACTGTTGTATTCCCCAGAAGGATTCTCCTAGTGATAAATGCTGTTCAGTAACTTTTATTCACTTCTTGGCAATTCCTAAATCTTCATTTTGAAAATGCTCACTCATGCTTGAAAACATCCAATTTTCTTTTGTGTATTTATCAGTAGGGTTTCTTTACAAATTCTAAATTCTTGTATTTTTGAGAGCATGAACAAAATTTTTAATTTTAATACAAACTATTTTTCTTTCATTTTCCCCCTCTATGCTTGTTGACTTTTCTGTCCTGTTTAAAACTGTTTTACACCCCACTTTCATAAGTATATATATTGTGTGTATGTATGTGTTTGTGTGTCTGTGTCTGTGTGTGTCTCTATGTGTGTAGGTGTGTGTCTGTGTGTGTGTGTGTGTCTGTGTCTCTATGTGTGTGTCTGTGTGTGTCTGTGTGTCTCTGTCTCTGTGTGTGTGTCTGTGTGTGTATGCAGATGCTCTTTCTACTTTGTTCATGAGTGTAAGCCAGAGGATGATGATGGTGGGTGCCTTTCTGAATTACTCTCCTCTCCCTCTCCCTCCCCCTTTCCCTCCCTCCTTCCCTCCCTGTCCTCCTCCCTCCCTCCCTCCCTCCCTCCCTCTCCTCCTTCCTCCCTGCCTCCCTTCCTCCTCCTCTCTCTCTAGGACAGGAACTCTCACTGAATCTGGAGCTTAAGAGTTTTGAGGAGACTGACCAGTAGCTGACCCTCAGAGTGTCCCATCTCTGTCTCCAAGCCCTGGGGTCCCAAGTACAAGTTGCTGTGCATCTTTTTTCATATGCGTTTTAGAGTTCTGTTCTATAGCAATTTCATCCAAACTGAAACCTTTGCTAAGGGAGGGATGTCTCTTAAGAGGTAGGAAATTGTAAAGGGAGACTCATTAAGATGTAAGAAACAAGCAACTTCAAAGCTTCAAGAAGTCCCTGAAACTTACCATATTCCCAGGGTCACTCCCTCCCCAAGGTTATAAAAGCTGTCAGTCAGGGGTACTGAAGGGTACTGTGCACCCCGCTGAGCCGCCTGACAGCTATAAAGACACACCCAGGCCTCCAGCTTTTAGGACTCCTCACCGTGCTGGGGTGGGCTTTCTGGGAAGCAGCTGCTTTTCTGTCATCCCTGTCATGCCAGTAAGTAATGCGTCACCCGTGTACCTGTGAGTAACCCCAATAAATTCACTGGTTCACCAAGTTGGACACTGAATTTTGTCTGGGATTGGTCCCCTGTCTGGCATGAATAGACATTAGTCTGTTTCCCCAAGGATTGTGTCACACAACAAGGTCCAAAGTCAAGTCGTCAAGCTTGGGTGGCAGGCCCATCCCACACCTTGCCATCTCTCCAACACTCCCTGAATTTTCTGAGAGTTCGTCCATCTGCATTTTGCAGATGGGCAATGATCTATTGCATAGTAAGTTCTGTGAGGTAGAGGTAAAGGTTTATTTTTAAACACACATTTCCAGTCGAAGCATTATCATTTATTTAATAGACTCTCCTTTCCTGTGAGAATTACTTTGGATAATTCTGTGAGTATCCTGAGTGTTCCCTATTTCCTGGTTCCACAACCCATGGATTCAACCAACTAGGTGTCAGAAATATTTGAAAAAAGACTGTCTGTACTGAACATATAGATGTTTTCTTTTTGGCCGTGCTTTCTCATAATGCAACATAACAATTACTTACATAGCACTGACATCTTGTTAGTTCTTGTAAGCCATCTAGAGGTTATTTAATGTCTGTGAGAACATGGGCATAGCCTATTGCAAATTATGCACTATTTTCTATGAGCAATTTGAGCATTTGCAGATTTTGGTGTCTCTGAGGGATTTGGGGATACATACCCTCCTACACCTCCATGGATAAATTGTAATAACTGGAACTTGCAAACATATAAGACATATTATAGGCTCCAGGCTCTCTTTTTGAGCTCATCTATTTGTCTTCCCCATGGTATTGTTCTGCTTATTATGGCTTCATTGTAAGTCTAGACATTTGACCACTGAAACCCATGGTCATTGGTCTTCTTCAAGACAGCCTTGACTGTTCTAGAGCCTTTGACTTTCCAGCTACATTTTGCAACTGAACTTCTCCATTTCTACAAAGACCCCAGTGAAATATTGGTAGGGAGGGCACTGAGCCTATATATCAAGCTGGGGAGCACCAAGGCCCTAGGAACAGCAAGTTCTGCAGACTGTAAACATGATAGATTTCTCTTTTTACATCTTTAATTCTTCTCGGTACTGGGGTATTGTTTCCTGGGTAAAAGTTGTAAAGCAGTGAATTAGATCTAGTTCTGTGTATTTACTCCCTGAAAGTTCCATTTTGAGTTCATGGTTACATGTTGCATTTGCTGACTTTCATGAATTGTGAATGAACTCTTTGATGATAATGGAAGCGCTTTCTTTAAAACGCCTTCTTTAATTGCAGAAACATTTATGAAGATATACAGGAGCCAGGCAACAACCATCTTGTTTACTCATTCTGCCTACTTTGCATGGTACCTTGGACACAGGTGGTTGTCAGAAAGTTTGCAACACAATGGCCATTTGTCTAGATTCAGTTCCTATGTGCTTACACCCACACACCAGTCTAGTCTAGGTTAACCCTGTATTGGACATGGCTTCAAGCATTACATTTCTTTTTTTTGGTACAATGTTCATTGTTCTGTAATATTTTCAGGTAATTCTGAGCACTGCATACATTATATTTCCATTGCTGTGACCAAACACCCAGCAGAAACAACTTAAAATAGAAAGGTTTTAATTCGGCTCATGGTTTCAGACACTGCTCTTCATCGTGGTAGGAAAGGCACGGCAGACGGTTCATGGTGGTGGAAGCGTGTAGTAGAGGCTTTTCTGACATCACAGAAGACCATGAACCACACAGTGGGTGGAAGTCGAGTCAAAACCCCTCCCTTAGCAGTAGCCAAGGCCCACCTCCCAGAGGTTCCACAACATCCCGTAGTTAACACCACAAGCTGGGGCCCAAGTGCTCTAATCATGAGCTTGTGGGGGACCTTCCACTTCAAGCCATCACACCTCGCATTTCACGGCCGTTTCTCTTTCTCCCTCTGCACTTCTGACACAGCATCGAGCCAGACACTTGAACGCACTTTAAACATCACGTTTGCTTTCTCTGCTTATGCTGCGTGTGCTTGGCTTTCCGCCCCAGTGTTCCAGAATTGATCCTTGGAAGAACACATCCATCAGTGTGTGAATGTTCAGGTCTTGGCTGTATCTCAGTAGTAGAACACACACTGAACAAGCATTCAACCCTGGGTTCAAACCCGGTTCAAACCCCAACACCCATACCAAATTTGCTTTTCCTTAAGATATTTTATGAGGCCTCCCTTAAACTGAACCAAATCCATCTTTGGAGGCATTTTTCTCCAGTGGCTCCCTTTCACATAGTTTATTCCATCTTTGTGTGTCATATAGCCTTCAGCAGAGTCTTGGGTTCTTGTGCAATACTTAAAAAATATGTACTGACTTGACTCTCATTTTAACGGTGAGCTTGTGGAGGACCTGCCCCTTCAAGCCATCACACAGCGCATTTTGTGAGATGCACATATGAAAGCAGAGTGCTCTGTGTGCTCCTTCCCACTTGGATTGTCAGCCATCGGATCCCAAGTAAACCTTTGAAGTGCTAAACTGGAAAATCAGCCAACCTCCAGTTTGCTCTGTGGAGAGGATCATTAAGGAACCCTGAAAGCTCCTTGTTTCAAAGTCTATAATTTATGTGCATTATAAAACAACCCTTTGTTTTCACAAGTCAACATTGTTAATGTAGTTTGTCAAAGCACATTCTTGGAAAATTGCTTTGATTAACTTGCCAGCCCAAGTTTGCTCCTTTCTGTGATGAATACAGGACAAAGGAAAGAACAAACTTCAGCAGCAGCAGAAAATAAAAGTCAATAGGACAGGTCTAGACTTTGCTGCATATTTTTACATTCAGGGTTACAAATAATTTGAGTTCACACTGTCGTGAACCAGAACCCCGCACTGAAAGTTGCAATTTGAAGGCTTTGTTTTTGTCTTATAATACACAAGGAGGGCCAGTTTCAGCTCCTGCCCACACAGTTACCCACGAATAGGTCCCAAGCATGTACAGGCTTGATGTAATTTTTCATGCACAGCTTGGAAATAATCCTCTCCTAGACACACCTGCACTTTAGTCCTTCGAGTAGAAGAGAGATCTGTCTTTTTGAAAGACACCTGGTATAAGTAAGACCTCAAAGTCTGAGTTGAAGTTAGTGTTTAAATTGCATTTATTTATTGACTCTGTGTGTGTGTGTGTGTGTGTGTGTGTGTGTGTGTGTGTGCATACACCATGGCACATGTGTGTAATTCAGAAGACAATGTGCAGGGGCCAGTTCTCTCTTTCGTCTTGGGTATCGAACAAGTCAGGTTATCAGGCCTCATTCACTGCAGGGTTTTTTTTTTACCTTGTTGAGCCATCTGTCTGACCCCAAGACCTGTCTTTTTGAGAGACACCATGTACAATATGACCTCAAGGAATGATTCTCAGTTTCTTTTGAAATTATTCCTCTCTGGGGACAAGAGAAATGGCTCAGTGGTTAAAAGCTCTCACTGGTCTTGTAGAGGACCCGGGCTGGATTCCCAGCACCCACATGGAAGCTAACAACCACCTGTAACTCCAGTTCCAGGGAAATCCAACACCCTCTTCTGACCTCCATGGGCATTGCATGACACCAGTGCATTACATACATGCATGCACATAATATAAAAATAATAAATAAAATACTAAAAAGAAGAGAGAAATTACTCCTCACTATTCGGGACTTATTATAGTGAGTGTAATTTGGTAAAATACCAGCATATGCTGTCATTGAAGACTAAAGTTCCACAGCACATTACTATGGTGTTCAATGAGATTCTGTCTAGAAAATTTAAACAGGTTCCCAATGATTTCCTCAATTTTGAACAGCTCCACACTTTTCTTAGGTCATATTGCTGTGTCTTTTGTCCAAATGGATGCAAGTCTGGTTTAGTAAAGAAAACTACAGGGTTGTTTTTTTTGGTTTTTTTTGTTTGTTTGTTTGTTTTTTGTACCACTTAATAGCAAATAAATGATAAAAATCAAATGGCCTATGGCTATCATGTGTCCTGTGCAATAGGTCCAGAAGATTCCTTACCACTAACAGTCCTGTAGCCCTTTATTTGTTTCCTCCAGGCACCCAAGTTTTGATGTTAGTCTTAACACACATCTAGTCAATGAAGTCTCCAAATGTCGTTACTCTGAAAGAAACTGCTCTTGGGAAGTCGAGGAACCAGGAGTACATAGATGCCCCAGACTTGCTCTGTGTTGACAGGAAATGTGGGTGGAAAGGGACAAGAGCATACGACCTACGCAGGTGTGCAGGGACACAGGACAAGCTCTACATCGTTCCCACCTGGCAATCCCACGGGGGACAACCCACACAGGTGCATGTCTCCGAAGGCAAACTGATACTCCCTTACTTCTGTTTGTTCTTTCATTTATGATTTACTGAGCTTTAATTTTCACCAGTGTTCTTTCCCACCGACCAATCATGATTGTACCCGTTTATGGAAGACGAAATAACATTTTGATATAGGTATTCAATATAGAATGGTTAAACCAAGCTCATTAGCATACTTACCACTTTGCTGATATTTTTGGTGAATATATATATATATATATATGATTTATTCTTGCTTTTATTTTGTGTGTATGAGTACACTGCTTGCATGTATGTAAGTGCATCTGCATCCTGCAGTGCCTGCAGAGGCCTGAAGAAGGTGTCAGTTCCCGTGGAACTGGAGTTATGGATGGTTGTTAGCCAGACCCGGATCATCTACCAGAGCAGCCAGTGCTCTTAAGTGCTGAGCCCCCTCTCCAGCCCCTGATTTATTATCTTATTTAGGGCCCGGGGAAGGAGCCCAGTTGGAAGAGTTTGCTTAGCATGAAGGACGTCATGGGTTCAGCCCCATCATGCCGTGGTGGCTTATACTGCACTTCTACATCTCTTTCAATATCTGTCCAGTATCTGCAAAAGAAGCCCAGTTATCACTGAGATAACTTATAAATCTCCTGCAATATATCCCAAGTATCTGCAAAAGAAACCAGCACACCTCAAGATGAGATTGTAGGGCTTCCAGAAGGATGAGGGAAAGGACAGGCAAAGGTATCATCTGACATTCAGACTTACACGTGGGCCACACATATCCGTTCTCATCTCAGACGTGGATTCATTCTCCCACCAACCTCGTTGACTCACCAAAACACTCTCTCTGGACCTCAACGATATGAAAGCCCCACGGTATTCATTCAATACATCCCTTCTGTACCATGTACACTATAAATCCAGTGTGTGCTCCTTACCATACACTGTGAAGAGCTCCCTCTTTGAATGTAGGTTCAGTCCATTGGTTCCCTTATCATTCAAGGCTCTGGGAACATTGGCCAACTCTATTTCAATATAAAACTCATTCTTTTCTGAGCAAGTTCAGAGGCGAAGTCTTGGAGAAGTCAGAGAAAGTGGAATACGGTGCTGCTTAGATCTCTGGGATTGCATGAGTCCCAGAGGTAATTTCTCCAAGATACAAATGTTTTACAAGGGTGTTGCACCTCTCAGTATAAATGTGAAATAAATTGCTGACTTGAGATATTTGACTATTTTCTTTTCCCTGTGAATGCCCCCATGTGAGCAGATGTTCCAAGACATTGAGGAGCTAAGAATAATTGACAGACCCAGAATGTTTCGAACTACTGCATACAGGTACTTAAGACTCAACGGCTCATAGCTTTACACCTTGGGTAGCTCACAGATGCCCCAAATTCCTAAAGTAAGGATAATTCTTACAGAATCTAATGTTAGAATTATGCCTTGACTCGAACATTTAGTGACTACTCTAAGAAACAAATAACGGAAATGCATACTGTGTTGTGTTAAGATTATTGTATAGGATCAGGTAGCAAAGGTGATCCAGTGTGATAGATCAGGGTTAGTGTAACTCAACACAATGACTGTGCCGCTTGGTGGAATCAAACCCTATAAGCATACTCAGGAGAGAAAAGAGCAAAGAAAAGTTTATTGCTTATAGTTAGACAAGGAGGTGCTGGAGATAACTGTCAAAGTTGTACCTTTCTGCAGCACTTAACAAAGGGAGAGGGTGTGAAGGAAAGTTCCCAGGAAAACCTGCATCTTCAACTGAACCTCCTGCAGGTGCGATGAGCACAGCAGTGATTGTGGAGTGTTTGGAAGGTTGCAGGCCCAGACCCTATTTGCAGCTTGTCCTGGGCTATCTTTAGCACCCTAAATAGTCATTCCTTTACCACCTTTCTATCTGAGCTAACGTCTTGTGACTAACAGATCAAAACCTTTGCAGATGTATTAGCTTAGCAGACCACCAGCTTCCACCAAGCCAAGGTCTAAGAAACCTGACAGAAGCCATCCAAGGTCTGTACTGAATTCTGCCCCCTTTGCTGTAAACCCTCCTCTCTAATGTCTCTACCAGTGTACTTGATTTATGACTTTCTTTGTTCTGTGCTTATATCAAATTCAAGAGACTGCAACCATATCGGAATATTGAATTTGAAGTGACCTAAATCTGTGTTCCCTGGCCATGGTCACTCATATTTGAGTCCAGAGTAAACTATCACTTATCCCCTTTGAGGTGAGAGCTGTGCCTTTGCATCCACAGGAGATGCATACATACTCATTTTGGAAAGATGGGTACATTCCTGAGCATTCTCAGTTCAACACCACATTTGCTTGCTATGCTACGATTTTAAACAGATGCTAGGACGGTCCCAATGGAAATTTAGACTCATAACGAGATGATAATGAACGTAGTTCTTGCTGGGTAATCTGGCAAAACAACTCAGCAATTCTGGCTGGTTCAAACTGGTTCTTTGTGGTCTTCCTAGAGAAGCTTCTCTGAAACAAAGAGAAAAATCTCCTGGAGGGCTGTCAGGAGTAGTGTAAAGGAGTCCTAACTTCCCTTCCAGCCAGGATGAGTAGTGAGTACCTGGAGTTCCTGCCTCATTCCCGGCTAAAAGCTCACGATGATGAAGAGAGACTCTTCCTGCTCCCTAATGCCCTTTGGAAGATCCTGTTCAGGGTCAAAACTGGGAATCTCAGGAGGACTTTTGAGTCAGGAGAAAGGATTCTCAGTCCGTCCTCTTTATGGAATTGAGCTCAAGGCATGGAGACTGTGTGGGAGACTGCGTGACTTCAGCTGCTTTGAAAGGTGACCATCGGCTACACCAGGCCCTTCACCTACTGGAACTGATTTAATCTTCAAGAAAGTGAGGCTTCCACACTGTACCTCCTTACCCCAGACTCCACACCCCATACTAATTAGATCCAAGTGTGAAGGAAAGTTCCCAGGCAAACTGCATCTTAAAACTGAACATTCTACAAAGGCTGATGAGTTTGGAACGGTGCAGGGCCAGAGTCTAATTAGCATTCTCCTTGGTCCTATTTAGCTCCCCAAATAGCCATTCCTTGTTCACCTTCGTTTCTGACATACCATCCTGTGACTAACAGATAAAAACATTCTGCAATATGTTTACTTGGCAGACCACCGGCTTCCACCAACTGAAAGGCTGAGTTCCATCAGAAGGCATCTGAAAAGTGTCTTATTTATTAATTTTCTTTCTTCTGTGACTCTAAAACCCTCATGAAACTGTTAGCATATTGTCCTGAATGTGTGTCAAGCCACCGGCCTGAGTGTGACATCTAGAATACATTCAGTACACATATTGAAACATGGAATTTGGGGTTTCCTGAGTCTGTGTTCAGGGACCATACTTTGCTCTAGAATAACCGATCTCTTATCCCCTTTGAGGTGAGAGTCATGTCTTTGAACTGACACAAGTCTGTCGGTTGTTTGTATCGGTTCAGAGTTCTTATTTGATTATAAAGGACACCAGCGCCACGATGCTTTTTAATGACCCGTAATGCCTTGCGCATACAAGATTAACCCTCAGATATATAGTATGTAATCATTCTGTTCAGTTGGTTCAGACTTTATAATTCATTTTTGATGGACTGGTTATTGAAGGACGTTAACAAAACAAATGACACTGCTGCAGCAGCTCCCTGCCACTCGTTTCTGAATATATACAAATAGAGTTGAGCACAGTTTCCATTAGATTTAACCTCTGCTCTTAACAGTTATTCAAATCTTGGCTACAGGTTAATGTTGTGGTTACCAAGTGCTGCCTATAGTGTAGATATAAACTTCGTTCATTCTTATTCTTTTTAGGAGAAAAAAACAGAAGTATGTAGTTTAAGTTACTAAGGGCACAAACCTCTCTCCTCCTCACCACTAAGCTGTCTCTCAGTGCCAGAGATATCTGGGGCTATGAGCAGCAGCCTGCGTACATTGCTTCACACCATGGTCAAGCACAACTAATATTTGCCTTCCCAAAGCTTTGCTCTCTTAAGTAGATTCTTCACATACTCCAGTGTGATTAACATTTTCAAGGTCCTTCAAGTTCCTGACATTCCTATACCACCCAGAAGTATGCAAAGCAGGGAAGGGAACAGTGAGCTTGAAGGGTTTTGCAAATTTACAGCACACAAACCACTGAATAGCATTCTCATAGCAAAGCATACTCATTGTGACTTTAAAACTTAGGACTTAATTTTTTACATCTTTGTGTGGTAGGTTAGGTTTCAGTAATGTGCCTCAAATAAACTCAGGAAGCCTCAGATCCTTAAAATCAAAAGATCCGGAGAGTTTAATAGTTCCCCAAGTTCATAGATGCATGATTGATTGGCAAAATCTTAATCCTTCTCTCGTGTGGCATCTAGAATATTCATTCTTATCAGATAATGTGTGCCTTCTCTAACCCCATGGTTTCAGGAAATCAACTAAAATTTTTTTCTCTCCCTGAATATTTGACTACTAGGTAGAACCTTACTAAATCCAAAAGACCAATATTTGATTCTGACATCAAATTAAAATCTGAAGAGATATTATTTTAGTTTTTTCCATTTAAGATATTAAGTATTATGACATCTAGATGTAAACAGTAATATAATGTAAGTAAATACACATTCACAAACATCTACCTCAGGACTCTAGCCTCATGCAACACTGACTAGGTAACTAGGGCTTGGGAAAATAGTCACATTAAGAAAAATTCTTTATTTCATGGATTTGTATTGAGTGTCTGAAATCAAGCAAACAAAATACTAAACACACACTTACACTGTGAATAAACTGTCCTTGACTGGCGAGCAAATTGCTGGGGAGTTTCACAAGCTTCCAAGAAAACTACACACCCCATGATGTCATTTCAATGTGGTTTTGTTTGTTCCTCCAAATTATTTCAATCACGAACCAAGTATTCAGGAAAACATTGGGAGAGTATGTGTGTGTCTTGCATTAACAGCTCTGGACACTCAGTGATAGATATATATTACAAGTATATATAATTTATAGGCTATTGTTGTATATAACTGTAAGTATAATATTGCATTTGCAGTTTCATTTCTTATTAATAGCAAAGCAGCCAAGTACAATTTGATATGATGTGATTTGATGATTATGAGCCAACGATGATTTCATGTCTAATATCAGGCTGCAAGATTAGTAAATCCAACCTTGATCCTCATTATACAGACTAGACTCTAGAAAGAGTCAGATTTTTCTCTGACTTCGTATTTCATAACACGGGCTTGACTCAAATTCCAGGTTACATGCCTCACATGTAGGTGGTATTTGTTACATTGCACAACTTCATCTGTGCTATTGAGTTTGGATGTTGAATGTCTCCCAAGGTCTACACGTTACAGGCTTGTCCCCCAGTGTGAGCTTCTGGGAGATATCAAGATGTGCTATTTGTCCTTGAAGGCACATTGGGAGTCCAGCTCCTTCCTTTCCCACCCTTCCGGCCTGTGATATAGGAAGCTGTGTTCTACCACACACTTGTGCCACGAGTTGTTGCCTAAGAAGATGTTCACAAGACCAACAAATTTTGGACCAGAAACTCTACAACTGAGCCTCTTTAGGTAGTTTGTTACAGTGACAGAAAGTTCAAGAATGTCTATCTGGTGAGCTTCAGACCAGTGAAAGTCCTGTAAGAAGAAACAAAAAACAAACAAAAATCAACAAACTTCAAGGTAGATGTTACTTGAAGAACGGCTCTTCCTTGCGACTGCATACCTGCATACACAGACACACATAGACAGGCACAGGCACACACACAACACACAATAGTGAATGTTCTGAAAATGTGAGTAGATTTCATCATTTAAAGGCCTGAGCTGAGCATGCACCATGTTGAATGAATGATCTCGTTTCCTTTGAAGACGAGAGGTATATTCCCATTCACTGAAATTGTGGAGTGCTATCACTGAGAACAACTTCTAAAAATGACCAAGATGAGAATAAATGATCTTTGTCAAGAGTGTCTTGTTGTCTGTAAGTCCTGTAATTTCTTACAGGACAAATGTGTAAAGTGTTTATTCAGAGGCTTCTCTAAATGTGAATGGCAGGTTATATATGATGATTTGAAAAAAAAAAAAAAAGACGTCCCTGTAGTTCATAGGCCATCCTTCTAAGAAACAAAGACCTCATGCAAAATGGACAGCTAGAACAGCCAATAGAAAAATGAGCTTTGTCAAATGAGGCTGGGCAAGCTATGGTCGTCACACAGCCAGATCTAGTCTGGTAATAAATAGAATTGAAGCCAAAATCAACAATCTGAGACAGAACAGATTCTATTCCATTCTATTCTATTACTTTATACATTATGTTGATTAAACAGATATTATTACTTTATTATTATATATTACTTATCTTTCCTGACATTTCAAACTGTGGGTGTCAGTCTACAAAGTATCCTGCCATAATCATAGAATGTTCATAAAACAGGTCTGAATGAGCTCTAGTTAAGAAGCTAAATATTAAGGATCATTGTTCCTCAAAATAACAGATTCATAAGTAGCCACGTACAAAAAGCTAATAAAACGACATTTGTCATTTCCTCAATATGAGAAAAGAATTCTCGGCTTCAAATGATCAGTGCTTATTAGTTACCTTGTCAGGGTTCAATGAATATTTGTTGAGCATCTATTATGTGCCCAAGATTGGGTTGAGATTTCAGGGAAGAGAGTCAAGAAGGTGAAGAAACAGCCATTTTGTTCTGCTTTATGGAATCTATCACTTCTTCATAAAGATAAGCGTTATGCAAGTGATATAAAATAAATGTTACCCTGATATCAAAGAGGTGTCCACGTGACATAAACTTCGAGGTCAGGGACTTTCTTCAGGAGTGGGGTTTTAATTCATATTCGAATGTGAGTGAAGACTTCAACAGGAAAATGAATCTACGTCGGTATCTCTGCCCTAGAGATGAAGAAATTGAAGTATAAAAGAACCAAGTTAGGTGATGGCAGCCTCAGTTCAAGACCTGTTTCCAGCGTCAAGTTCTGCTATATTTATTCCCATGACGTCACATGTTCCCTTCCAGTCGGCCTAATTTAAGAAAGCAAAAAAGAAGTAGAAACGTATTATTAAACTTTACCTTTTTAAATTAAAGTCCTGGGACTCATCCTTTTATTTTGTTCTACAGAGAGTCACTGTATATGTGTATCACCTGATTGAAACAAATTATTATTTAGTCAGTTCAGTTAACTAAATCCTTTTGATAACTGCGTTCATTGTTTTTCATTACTGAAGGCTATCGCATTAGAGTAGTACAAGCAAACTTGTAGTATCAAAGAAAAATTGCCACTCAGACAGAATGTGACCTCTGGGAAGGTCACTTTAGCTTAGCATGCTTAAACTTGTGTGGGAGCTGTCTTCAGTTTCCCCTGATAAAAACAAAGATGAATGGAGCCAGAGACGTATTAGCACAAGTTTTTGTGGCCAAATTAACATGAGCTTAACCTTAGGATTTAAGAAAAGAAGGGGGAAAAGGAAGGTGAAAGGAGAGAGGAAGAAAGAACAGAAAGGGGGAGGAAACGGAGGAAGGAAGAAGACAGAGAGGAGACTTGGTTTTTCTAGATTTCCCGCAAAAAAAGAACTTTCCCAAGTTATTCTATCAATAGTAATATGAAACACTTAATAATGTGTACCACTAAAAATCACATTCACAGCCAGGCAACATTGAGTTCCAGGCCAGCTGGGGCAACAGGGAGACCCTGTCTCAAAAACACCAAATATAGTTGCTCACCAAAAGGATGCTTTAAAGAGGAAAAGAAATTAGAGCGGTTAAAATACGAAATTCTCCAAGCAAAATTTGCAATTCTGCTTTTGATCTTCATAGCAGTATAAGTGGTAAGCTGAGTGAAATTTGAAGCATAGAAAAAAAATGTTAGTTTTCTATGCAGCTATAATGAAATAAGGCTGTAGGATAAAGGAAGGCAACCAGGTTCTCGTTTCCCAGTGTGTGGACTGCTATTTCAGCAGACAGTATGCTTTCGGTCGGAGGAGGGCTCACTAGGATTTTACTGCAGAGCATTTTGGAAACATGTGCACAAGGAACTCCGCAGGACCAGGCAGACAAACATCTCAAAATCATGTACACGACCAGGTAAAGTGCCAGTCACACAAGGGTGATGGCTTGAGTTGTATCCCTAGAACTTGTAAAAAACCCAATGGTAAGAGGTTGCCCTCTGACCTCCACACACAGACTATGACATAGGTGTGTCTCCACTCACACACACTCACATATACCTACACTTAAGCCTTTACAGTTAGCAAGACTACTTTTATACTGACGTGTTTTGATGATTGCAAAAATAAATTCTTCCATTAGTGTGCGAATCATACGATCTTTTAAATGAAGCAGGGTTCATTTTTGTATCCTAGAGGAATGACTTGGGTTCTAGAATGTTCTTCCAGAAAGGAAGCATTTGTCCACTGAAACTGGACAAGCTATAGTGAGGAAATGGTCATAAGAAGGAATTGAACCATCACTGCCAAAGGTAAAGCCAGTGAGCTCAAAAATAGATTCTCCACACCCTTCAGATGATTAAATCCTCAAACCAAGGTTTGACTCACAAAAACCTTGATCCTCAACCATCCAGCTAACCATCTCTGAAAATTCCAACTTCCAGAACAGAACAGGTATCTCTTGATTTCCACTGTTTGTGTCTCCAGCAATTAATTGTGTAGGAAACTTGGCACACTTTCTGCATCATGTAGCAATAAACAGCAATAGTGTGAATAGTGAATTACGGTACAGAGAATATTTGCCACTTGGAGTGCCATTTGTCCTTACCCCAACTATCTGAACTACAGCTAGTAAAGGAACTCACCCCAGTGTCAGAAATAAATGACGTGTTCTAATACACAAGCTAGAGGTTGTATTGAGAAAACAAGAATGAGGATCTCCCAGCTCAGAACTGTATATGTATCACCCTTCACAATGCGTGTATTTATGAGTCCTGTTGACATATTGGTTAACAGACACTAACCAGAAAGTGAACGCAAAGCAGACCCTTGAGTCCGTGCTTCGCGTCAGAATCATGGGCTAGATAGCTTCGCTTGTCAACAGGACACACCTGGGAAGAGGTAACCTCAGTTGCAGAATTTCCTCTATCAGATTGGCCTGAGGGCATGTCTGTGAGGCATTTTCTTGATTGTTAAGTGATGTGGGGGGGCCCGTCCCACTGTGGGCAGTGGACCCCTGGACAGGCGGTCCTGGGTTGTGTAAGAAAACATGCGTAGCAGAGACCAGAACAAGCCAGTGAGCAGCGTCCCTTCATGGACTGTGCCTCATCTTCTGCCTCCTAGTACCTGCCTTGACGTTCCTCAGTGAGGTGCCTTGGGTGTGTCAGATGAAATAAACCCTTTCCTTCCCAATTTGCTTTCCATTATGGTGCTTCCCACAGCAACAGAAGCGTAAGCAGGACCGTGCGTGTTCAGATCGCTGCAAAGCTACTGTACAGATCAAGTAGCAGAATGGCCCCTATCCCTCAGTGAGCCATTTTCTGAGGCGATCAATATTCCTGCTGCAGTTTGTGATGTGCCTGGTGTCATAAGAATGCCACTTGAAGTATTAGGGCATACGGTGCAAATTCAGATTAAAAAATACTTAGACATATGCCACCAGCGAAGGCTTTAAAAGTTGCGAGTGTTTTGTTGTTGCATAAAGTTCATCAGACACGGTTGTTAAGCTGACAAAAGTGTGTTAGTCTTACTGGTCATTTAAAAAATAATTACCATCTAGAACTTGTAATGCTAATTACTCTTGCCTTTACTTCTCATTCACAGTTCCTATTCAGGATTCAAGGACTTTCTTTTCCCCTTAGAGATAAGAGTTATGCAATTTGGGAGTCTTTTAGATAGATCCACTGAAGGGGTGCTCCAGTTGCCTCACCCTGCATTCCTGTTCAGCATGGAAGAAGCCAGAGCGGTCTGCATCCCAATTCCCTACTGGCAGTTTGGGTAACCCCTTCAGAGGATGGTGTGATAAGAATAGGAGTTAGGAATTGCTAGGCAGTTAGGGTAAAAACACCCCAAAGAAAAGTAGCCAGTTTCTGGGCTAAAAGTCAAAATGTCCTTGGGCCTCTTAGCAACATATTCTGTTCCAAAGGCAAAAATGTCCAAAGTATTTGGGAACCTGTATGTAATCCTTAAAAGATTTTAGGGTTACCTCTTCAGAGGGGGGGAATGTTGGAGGGGAGGGAGTGGGCATGGATTTCATCAAAACATCTTATATGTATGTATGAAATTCTCAGTAAAGTTTTTGTAAAAAAAATTTTTTTTAAGTACTTTAATCACTAAACTGATATAACTCTCAAACTAATAATGTGTAATTGTATTTTAGAATGCAAATCTGTAATTCTATATGCTATATAACTAATATAATTTTTGTGTATTATTTATTGACAAAACTATACTACCAAGCTTCAAAAATACTGTGGGATTTCTCACTGGAAAAGAAAAATTATCCTCCTGCTGAGGTGATTGGTCACTCACTCAGCTGCTTGTATAAAGGTCTGAGTTTGTAGGCCCAGAACTCAGATGAAAAAGCAAGGTGTGAGCCGGGCGTGGTAGCACACGCCTTTAGTCCCAGCCTTGGGAGGCAGAGGCAGGCAGATCTCTGTGTTATAGGCCAGCCTGGTCTACATAGTGAGTTCCAGGACAGCTGGGGCTACAGGGAGACCCTGTCTCAAAAAGACCAAAAAAAAAAAAAGCAAGGTGTGGTGGTATGTGCTTGTAGTAGAAGTGAGGAGGAAGAGAGACAGGAGGATCTCCACTTGTCCTTATCCAGTCAGCCTAGCCTCCATGAACTCCAGGTTGATTGAGAGACTCTGGTTACAAAAAAATGATTTAGCGCGCACACGCACACACACGTACACACACACACACACAGTGCCCCCAGATAATGAGTCTTCTAAAAATTTTGTATGTAAGAAGAGTTTGTCTTGTAAAATTTGTGCTCATGTACAGAATGGAAGCCAGAGAGAAGCAGATGCCTTTAAACAGTGTTGCATATAAGGGCAGAAGAGCCTTCTTCTTCCTTGACATGAATAGTAAGTGGGAGAGCATTCCTGATGTTTAGAACGAATGCTTCCCTGTGTGGATTTGAATGTAAAAAAGAGGATGATAGATCCGGGGGACCATTGCTCATGGAGTGGTAGTATTAGTGTCGGACTTTCTCCCAAGATGCTGAATTTGTGGAAGGGACGTTACATGTGGTCCTAACCCCTGGCGTTCTTAGAGGGCACAGAATCCCTGGGAACAGTTTCTAACATGGCATTTAATAGACCAAGAAAGACATAACTGGCAGACATATGTAAACTCGGCTCCCTGAGTCACCCTGACTCTCAGCCAGAACAAGGAACTATGTTGAAAACTTCATTTAGTTGGTGCTGACACAGATTAAGGACTAATTTTGCCTCATTTTACATTATCGAACCTCAAGCATTTAGGCACTAGACCTCCATCCTGGGGTGAGTTATGAGACACAAATGTGTTGAAAGGTCTCCAGCAGACCTCCCACGTTGAGAGTGTGTTCATGGCCTGGTTTGGTGTGGGAGCCTGTAAATCGTACATCCACACTGATACTAGGAGGTGCACTCATCCCAATGGCGCTCTCACATATAGCAGAGATTAATTACATCCAGGGGATAATTTTACCAAACGACCCCCCAGTGGGAAACGGGGGCATTTGAAATGGCGACTGGACTATTTACAATCTGCGATGCAACAGTCACTTTCAGAACAGCTGTTCTGCGTTAAGCTTTTTCACACTGCAAACAGCTCAGTGATGGCGGGGAACCACGCAGCCCACGCAGCGCAGTGCGGCAGAGGGAATTTCGCCGTCCTACAGTGTTGGCACCTGGGTCATGCAACACCTTTAGATAAGGAAAACCATGCACGGAGTGAGGGCTCCGGAAAGCGTTAACTGCTAGATTCCTGCTGCTTATTTGTGCGATGACCTTGTGCAGGTAAAGGAAAATACCAAGCAGAAAAAATCCATTTTATCAAGTTTTTTTTTCTCTAGGTTTCAAACTTTTTAAAATAAAGAACTCACTCGGTGTGGTGGGGTATGCCTTTAATCCCAGCACTGGGGCAGAGGCAGAAGCAGGCAGATTGCCCTGAGTTGGAGGCCAGCCTGGTCTACATAGGTACAGGCCAGCAAGTTCCAGATCTACCCAGTGAGTTGCTGTCTCAAAAGCAAACAAACAACTGTAACCTAAAAACATTCTGGAAAGAATTCAGTGTGGGTGCTGGAGAGATGGTTCAGAGGTTAAGAGCACTGACTGCTCTTTCAGGTGAACCACATTTGATTCCCAACACCCACGTGGCAGAAAACAATCATCTATAACTCCAGTTCTAGAAAAATCTGACACCCTCTTCTGACCTCCACAGGCATCCCACGACACGGGTGCACTTACATACATGAGGGCAATACACTCATCCACTGTGTAAAATAAAAATAATAAGTAAAAATTGTTTAAAATTTTAAAACAAAGATTTCGGTCTCTACATCACTGTGTGTTACGCTGTTTCCATTTGGACACACGTGGGCCATGTTTGTGTCTTACTTCTAGAACAGTCCTAACCCCTACAGAAGATGAGCATGGTCCATCCCTCATTTTTCTGTGGAGTCCAAGTTCCTAAGTTTGCGTTGTTCCTAAGTTTATTGGAAGTCTTGATATTAGTACCCACAGTGGTTTCACAGCGTTTGGAGATGTGCACAGATGGATACCATTTATTAGCACGGCAACACCTGTCTTCTTTGCATTTCTGTGCTCTGTGCGTGTGTGCCTGCTTGTGTGTTCACGAGTGAAGGCACGTGTTGCCACCGCACTCCCATGGAGGTCAGATGGCAACCTCAGAAGTCGGTCTCCACCTCCTGTCTCTTTGGAACAGGGTCCCTTCAATGATCTCCGCTGCGCAGAGCAGGCTGGCTGACTCGAGCTCCGCTCTCTCTGCCTCCCACCTTCCCGCAGGAGCACCGGGATCACAGTCCTGCCAGTTTTACTGTGATTCTACATCATCTCCTTATGCTTGCGGCAGCACTGAGCCATCTCGCCAGCCGCCTTCCCGTGCTGCTTAAAGTTGGTGGTCTTGCTCTTTCAGATGGCGTCTAGCCATACATTAGAAGTAATGGGGAAACTTTGTAAGCACAGCAAGGATATGCTGATTGATCCCTTCAGAGAAAATTGGTATAGTGGATGGATTTTATTCCAGCATTTGGGATTCAGCTACTGGCCATGTGACCAATGGGAATGATCTCTGATACATATTAAAGGAGGTGTGTTTGAACAGAAATACATGCAAGAAGAGACACTTGTTAATATGCCTGTCACAGTGAGCCCTCGGGCATCAGGGCCCCTAGGTATTCTGCTTTCCTTGGGAGCAGGGGTTCAGAGTTTAACAACTGAGAGGTCCCGGGGAATTTATAAAAATCCTAAGTACCACACGGGCATCGAGGGCTACGCATCATTTATATCCTGTACCTATATGTATATGTTGTGTGTATATATGTGTGATAGTCTGCTATAGGAACTATGGATAGATAAGTGCATTCACAAACTCTCCACACCCAAGAAAGGAAGAAGACTGAGCAACCCGGACATAACTAACACACGGGCGGAAAAGCCAGGTGATGCTCTTTCTTCTGCCTCTCAAGCAGTTATCATGACTGGTAACCCTTACCTGGGTGCCTTCAGTTGACTAACAACTAATTTGTATCTTGTATGCATGCTGCATAGAATAGCAATTCTTTGGGAGGAAAAAAAGAAGTTAAATTAAAATACTTTATTATTTGTGTTTTATGTGTCAGTGCATTGCCCACATGTATGCAAAAGCACCCCTGTTCTGCAATGTCCATGCAGGTCAGAAGAGGGAGAAGGATCCCCTGGATGGAGTTACGGATGGATGTTAGCCACCATCTGGGTGCTGGGAATTGAATGTGGATCCTCTGCAAGAGCTCCCAGTGCTCTTAACTGCTGAGCTATCTCTTCAGTCCTAAAATTACATGCTGGATGTTGAGTATGTTCGCGACAGCCTGTCACTCAAACTCTTCCCTGACTCACGGCTCTGCTCCTCCCTTAGCTCCCTTAGAGTCCTCATTTTCACTTATATACATTTATGATTCTACGTAACTGTAAAATCTGGAGACCAGAAATGAGAGAAAAGGATTCACTAGTCTTTCCGGCTCCGTTGACTCGGTATGATTATCTCTAGTTGCATCCATTTTCCTACAGACTGTGTAACTTCATTCTTGTCTATGGCTGGAAAAAAAATTTCCTGATCCACTCTCTGCTGATGGACATCTAGGCTGGTTCTGTATCTTAGCTATTTGTCAATAAGCGTTCATGTGCAAGCATCTGCAAAAAACCCAGGAGTTTTATAGCTCAATCTTATTGCAGATTGGAAACTCAACATTTGAAAAATTTCCTAAGGGCCACATTTTTTAAAAAAATATTTCATTTGTTATTTTTATTTTGTATGTATGCATGTATTGCCTGCATGTAGGTAAGTGCACCCATGTTGTGCAAAGTCCTTGGAGGACAGAAGAAGCTGTCGGATCCCCTGGAACTGGAGTTATGGACAGCTGTTAGCTGCCATGTGGGTGCTGGGATTCAAACCTGGGTCTTCTGTAACAAGAACCAGTGTTCTTAACCGCTGAGCCATCTCTCCAGCCCCCCACTAAGTGCCACATTTGACAAGCACTTTTTGTCCATTTTTTACTGTTAATATAAGTAAAATGAAATACCCATCATGAATAATCTGCCAAGAACCAGAAATGTCTTTTGAAAATACGAAGTGAGGGAGAATACAGGGTTGAATGCGTAGAGCACAAGAGAGGTGAAAGTATTTTGTAGGATACCATTACGGCAAAAAAAATTGTTAATTATATTTATTAGTCCAAATCCTAGAGTGCGCCCTGAACTATGAGGTTTAGGTAATAACCATGTGGCAGATTATTCATCGACTGTAATCACTGTCCCACTCAGATGGGAGATGTTCACAGTAAAGGAGTCTACACAGGTAGATGGGAGATGGGACCCACGGGAGACTTTAACTTAGTGGAAAATAAACCTGTTCAAAAAATTAAAGGCTGCTGGATTGAGGGTGTAGCTTAGTGGATGGTCACTAGCTTCATATCTGCAAATCATTATAATTGTTGTTATTAATTTAAACACTATTAAAACATGACATTTTATATATAACATATCTATATCATATACTTATGTTGTATTTACAAATATATAGGTATATGAATATGTGTAAGATATGTATGAAGCTATAAGTGTATATGTATGGGTAAGTAGAGAGAAAGACACACAGGAAGAGAGAGAGAGATAGAGAGGCAGACAGACAGGAGACATTAAACCACCTCCTATTTATCAAATTTCATTGTCTATAAACGGAAGTCCTGCAACTCTAGATTCCTTATCATGGTGTGTGACCCAAAATCTAAGATCTCATCTCTATCACCCCTCTACCATTGCTTTTCTCAATTACTGAACGAGCTGCAATTATACCTTTGAACTATGTTATATTACATTACAACACATTACATAGAATCATACTGTTACATGTTATATTACATTATAACACATAGTATCATACTGTTACGTTACATATCATTACGAGAAAGTCAATCAAATATAGGTGTTAAGCACAAAGTTGCAGTGAACCCATCATAGGCAAAAGCCTGGATGAGATACGCAGTATCATTATTATTATTAATAACCAGTATTATCAAAGCTTCAAAAACAAACACAGGATTTTATACATATACATATATATATATAAAGTATAAAATCCACATAGGTATTGACACATACATATTCACGTAAACACATGCAACAGATGCTTATATATTTCTATACATGTATACATATAAATATATAAGCATATTTATTTTGTATGTATATGCAAATACATGTGTATATGTATGTCAGTATATGTATATAAATATGTGCAATATGTTTATATGAATATATATACAATATGAAGCTCAAGGCATTTTCTTGTTTATAAAAGTTCCTTGCCCTTAAATGAAATTCTTCAAATCTACAGGCCTTACTGTCATGGCCTAGCCGAGGATGACCTGCCTAAAGGACAGAATTCCATCCTTTTTCTCGGCTCTACTCCCAGTGGAGATACACATCGGCAGTGAGACATGAAACTAAAACAGCATTTTTAAAGGGGATACAGTGCTACAAAGTCGGAATTTAAGCAGTGTGTCTTAGAAAAGGTTTTAAACAGACGGACTAGTTACTGCATCAGTCTAAGTCAGGCCATTCACCCACATCTGAAGTGTGCTTCTGTTTGCTCACTGAAGACGGTAGACTCGTTTGCAGCCTAAGGCTTCCATACTATCTCAAAGTTGGGCCCCTCTCTGCGACTTTCTAGAAATAACACTGTCATGTTTTAGAGCTGACCTCTGGGGTCATAGGCAAAGGAGTCATGCAGTGTGACTCAGTTTGAAGTTGGAACATGCCACCGTGTCACTTCAATCATTGGGTAAACTAGAACTCTATTTTATATAACATCATATTAAATTAGGTTATAATTTTCTGTGTTATATATTGTTATGGACAAAACACTTCAAGTGTAAGTGAGTTGAATAAATGCTTCATGAATTCAACTGCATTTTAAAACAAAACAGTACCATGATAATGTCATATTATAGGAATCTCTCTCTCCCCTCATGTGTGTGTGTGTGTGTGTGTGTGTGTGTGTGTGTGTGTGTGTGGTTTGTACAAATATTCATGTGGGTACACCAGTGGATGCCCAAGGACAATTTCAATCACAGCCCCCCTTGTTTTATGAGACACTAATCTGTAACTCACCAATTATGCTGGACTGGCTGGCCAGTGACCTGCCTCCAGGGATCAACCTGTCTTTACCTCCCCAACACTGAGATTACAAGCATGTCTCACCACACCTGTGTTTCCATGTTGGTTCTGGGGATTGAACTCGGACCCTGCTGCTTTCTCAGAAAGCACTTTACCAACTGAGCTGTCTCCCTGGCCCTACCTTATAGAAATGTAAATATGTGTCCATGTAACTTTACACAGTCATTATGCTGGTTTTGGTAACAAAAGAAAACAACTAGATTTTATGACTGTTGTGTAACAGATGATGTCTGGAAAACATATCATTGATTTTAGCAATTTTCATCAGCAAAAGCAGAAAGAATTATTACTTTCTTCATCAGACAGATGGTCCGTCCAATACTGAAACACTTTAAAACAGAAATAGAATAAATGAAAACCCTCCATCATCATCAACTGTTTAAACAGTCTCATAAAATTGCTAGTCAATAAAGGAGCCTTTCGAAGGACTTTTAAAAGTATTTGAGAGAACATAAGAATTGAGAATTTACTCCATGATCATCCTTGAGCCTTGCGGGAGGTCAGGGGGATAACTACAGTGAGTCAGTATGTGCTGGACACAAGGGGCCAGTTGTGCAAATGGATTCACGGTAGTTGTGAGAGCATACCTGAACCTGTGAGAGTAAAAGGGAAAGTCCCAGCATGGACAGGGGAGGCAGCCATGAAGTCTCACCCATAGCTGAGGAGTTGCTGACAATTGATGACTACTAGGCGGAGGATAGAGAGCTTTCCTTAGGGATGCGGGACATGAGAAGTTACCCAGGCTCAAGTAGACAGCCCTACATGCACGTATACACAGGCAGCACTCAGTGAGCTCAGTGAGTTTAAAACAAAAAACAGAACATAAGAAAATGACAGGGAACAGTGGGGGGGGGATGAGGGAGGAATTGGGGGAGGAACAGGAGGTAAACACGATTAAAACACATTACATGCATGTATAAAATTCTCAAGCTCAAAGAAATGGAGAAAAAAAAAGAATTGAGAATTCAGAAAGACACATACCTAAAAAGAGGGTTTTAGTCAAAAAGTATTGGGAAGTAAAAAAATTGAAGTCACAATAACCAAAGTAGTTGTGTCCCCACGGGTTAATTTGGAAACGACTGAATGGAAACTATGCAGAAAGCTATAGTGGTAAAGAAAGTTAAAATGCTTCGGATAACAGAGGCATAAACTGTCACTAAGTGCAAGGGCTGTAATACTGTAAACGTGTTGGTTCTGCCTAAATCCTCCTATCAAATTGAAAGCATTCCCAGCCTCGTCGCCACTGTGGAGGTTTAAAATTCATTTGGAATGAAAGAGCAAAGTATAAAATCCAGAGTTAACCCTTTTTCCCTTCAATTTCTTCTTGTCCAGCTTTTGGCCCCAGTACGGAGGAAGGGAAGTGATAGACCTATAGAGGCCGGACACTGATGTAAGCTAGTGGCCCAATCCCAAACAGCTTTTGTAATCAACAAGGGCAAACAGGCTGGTGCATGTACTAAAGGAAAAATGACCAATAAACATAAAAATGTTCGCACCTCACTAGTGTCTTCACAACACACACATGCATGTGTGTGCACACCCATGCACACACACACAAACATGCCCACACAAACACATGCACATATGTGCACACAGACAGGTGCATAAAACTCACACATGCCATATATGCAGAAACACAAATGTGTACACACATGCACACACACGTGCACACACGCTCTCCACTGTGAAGCTTTTCTTTTTCCTCTATTTTTGCATTTATTTGACAAACTGGTGATTCATTTTTGTTTAAATGAGCTGAATTAGACATTTATATGCAATATTAATAGTATAAATTTTAAGCGGATGCAAATTTTCATAATATGCTAATTGCCTTTATAAACGTAATTCTAAGTCATCTGTTCCTCTTGCTAATGTTATTTACTTGAAATGAGCTCGTCAAAGCAAATATTTGCAAAAATGCCTAAATATATAGCTAGTTAGGAAACAGGAATACATGCAATTAATCAGATAAAAAATTCCCCTCGTGGTCATTTTCATATGGGAAAAAACCACCACATAGTTGTTCATCAGTAGACCATGACTGTCCAGTGGAAAAGAAACATCCTGTGCTTTGAAGTGCTTCTGTAGAAATGGAAAGTGTTCGAGAGAGGTGGGAATCACGGTGGGCAGATGAGCGTGGACTAACAGTGAAAGATGGTAGATAGAGATCTGCAATATGCTCCTTGGTAAAGGTGGGAAGGAGGCTGATGAGGGTTTGAGTCTGTTCAGCTTACCGCTGTCAAATATAATCTCTGCATGCAAATCTGTGACTTTGAGAATGAGAGCATATTCAGAGTCAAAGCCAAAGTGATTGGATAACAAGGAAATCACCAATTTAGGGGGTAAGATATGTCTGAGCAAAACAGATGACTAATTAGAACGAGTGTCCTGATGCCACGTATTTCACTTGAGTTCTGTGGTTCATACTGAGAGATATGTGCCCTGTGGGGGCGGGCGGCGGAGTTCAGTGTGTTAATATGAGGTCTGCTCTGTCTGTAAGATGCAGGGAAAAAAAAAATTTCCCTTCCCATCCGTTCTTTCCCCTCACTTCAAGAGGGTGGGTGACTCTCACTCACTCAAACTCAATTATATGCCTCATGGGATAAGAAGATGGCCGTGATTTTTCTTGGACAAATACTGTTTTATCCTAACAGTCCTGCTATATGTGATGGTTGGATCACCATCAACTTGACACCGCCTAGACTCACCTGGAGAAAGTCTCAATGAAGAATCGTCTACATCGGGTTTCCCCCTGGGTATGTCTGTGGGAGAGCATCGCATTTGGTTTAGTTATGGGAGGACCCAGCACACAGTGGTTTGCACAAGTGTGAGAAGACCCAGCCCACAGCTGTTTGCAGCACTTTCTAGTTTGTGGCCCCAGATTGTGTGGGTGTAGACAGAGCTGGGTGAGCATTTATGTCTCTCTGCCCTTGACAGTTCATGTCACCTGATGAGCTGCATCAGGTCTCCACAATCCTGGACAGCAACTTGGAACTGTGAGCTAAATAAACCCTTTTCCTCCTAAGCAGCTTTTTTGTAAGGGTATTTTATCTCAGAAACAGAAATGAAACTAGGATACAATATAAACGTCAGGGTATATAGGGTCTTAAAGAATTGTCGTAACGCACGACACAGGTGCACTTACCTACATGCAGGCAATACACGCATACACATAAAATAAAAATAAAGAAAATTTAAAAAAAAAGAATTGACATAACTTGTCCATCATGTTAAAAAAAAAAACTGTGTCTAAGACTTTGCGTTTAAACTGAAGACTGGATGCCAGTCCAACTGAATAAGATAAGCTTGCGGGCTGCTTGTTTGCAGGTAGCCTTTTCAAAAGCTACCAGTCCAGACGACATGTACCAGATTCCTCCAACTGTGAGTATACTTTTCGTAACATATCTGTGTCTCGTAAGTACCGATGTGCAGTTTTTCATGGAGTCATGAAATTTCCTCACACTAACACGTACTTTCCACACTGATCAAATCTCGATGCTTTGAAAGGTAAAGATTTTTCAGAGACTGAGGGAAGGCTCTGTTGAGTATCTAAGTTTGATCCCCAGAACCCATGTTGAAAAGCCAGATGTGGTAGTGTATGCCTGTGCCTTTACCTCTGGTCAGGTGGACACAGGAACTGGACTCACTGGTCAGATATCATAATCCTACTTTGGGAATTCCAGGCCAGTGAAAGACCCTGTATCAAAATACAAGGTGAACAGCTCTTGAGGAAAGACATTTGAGTTGTCCTCTGGCCTCAGAAAGAACACACATACACACACACACACATACACACACACATACAGATGTGCATTAAAAATAATTTTCACGATTCATTTTCCCTTGCTTATAAGAAGGCAGTACCATAACTATTCTCTAACAGACGGCAAATGAACATCAAGAATGGTCTCAGGAAAATCACATTTTCTTGGCATTGAGGCCGTTTTCTAACCTACCAAGTGCATCATGGGAAAACACATTGTCAAAAGCAAATCTTAACAGGAAGTTGGGAAATGGTTGCATAGGTGTGGCATAAGGATATGCTGTTTAATCACACTTGTGAGTTTTAGTGTTTGAGAAGAGTTTTCAAGGAATGACTGATTCAGCTCACAAGTGTTTACTCAAGAGAATTCTGCAATATATTCAGAGAAAACCAAGTGATTAAGAGTCAACCTGTACAACCTAGGTCAGTTTATTGTATTATTCCGTGTGGGGTGATATATGCCAAAGTAGGAGTTAATGGAATGTGTTAAATCCCCGGTCTGAATATGTTTTGAGCTTTCTGTTGCTCACTTAAAGGAAACAGAGGCAGACTCAGTCCGTAGTGACCTTTTTCCTCTCTCATGTGTAACTCAATTCAGTTTGCGCCCATCAAGCCTGGCCCTGAATCTGTGTTGGATGGTCTTCTAGGTCTGTCACATCTGGGGCTGGCTGGGTGCCTCTGCCTTCTGTTCACACAGATGTCTGGAAATATAAAGTGAGTGTATTGCAGGGAAAATGATAGAGCTCTCACCAGTGACTTCTATAATCACAGAAAAACATGTATTTGTCATTTTCTGTGGAAACGTTGGTTCCTAAAGGAAAATAGGTTAAGAAACGGACCATAGAAATGATGGCAGATGTTATATAACATTTCTTTAAAACCTTTTTTTCATTTTCTTTATTGATTGTCTGAGTGTCTGTCTGTCTATGTCTGTGTCAATTTCTGTGTGGCCACGTGCATACCACAGCATACACTTGGAGGTCAGAGGACAACTTGTAGGAGTCGGTTCTCTACATGGGTCCCAGGGAATGAAGTTAGGTCATCAGCAGCCTTGGTGGGAAGCCCCATTACCTACTGAGTCATCTCACTGACCTAGAAGGACATTTCTTAACATGGAAAAATTTTCATTTGGTGATTATTAAAGAATGACAGAAAGTCAAATTTTTTTGTGTCATGCAAGGTGAAGATGTATTACAGTATTTTTCAGTGATTTTATACAAGGCTTGTGTCCTAGTGCTGAAAGCTTCCATTTGAGACTGGAGTTTTAGCCTCCTTCCTTACGATTTGCTCAGACTTATTTTAAAGACTGAATCTTCCGAAAGCAGTACGGTGACCCAAGCCGTCTTCTCTGCACTCAGGAGAGATGGAGGAGGATTGCAGATTGCAGCTCAGCCTGGGCTAGACCTGGGCAAGCCCCTGTCTCAAAACACACAAATACAAACAAAGCATACGCCCCTCAACAGTATCTGTGTCTCACGATACCAACAGTAAAAGTTTGTGAGGTGGGAAAAGATACGAAGGAGTTTTGCTGTACCTGAAGGGACTCTTCCTCTTTTATAAAATGAACTATTCTTCAATACATTGGATGTTTCTATTACATTTTTTCCTCTTTTTAAAAAGTATTTTATTAATTATTTTACTTTATGTGTATGAGTGTGTTGCTTGCATGTATGTAAGTGCAACCATGTCATGCAAATGCCCAAGAAGGTCAGAAGAGAGCGTAGGCTCTGAACTGGAACTGGATTTATGGACGTTTGTTAGCACCATGCGGGCACTGGTAAAGGAACCCAGATCCTTTGCAAGAGCATGCAGTGCTCTTAACCACTGAGCCATGCCTTCAACTCCAGTTTTATTCCTCTTAACTGACAATTATTCATTGCTTATTCAGGACATGTGGAAATTATACTTCTCATTTTACTTATAGACTTCCAAACTGTGGTTCAGCTCTTTGAAACTTTCTCAAATTATTCTGCAAGTTCAAATTATTTTATTTCTTGTATGGCAGAAACATGTCAGAATCCATCACTTCATCCCTTACAATGATCTGGCTAGAGGTGATACGGAAGAGAAACAGTAGCTCCTTGATGGAGACGTTTATGTCGACTTCCATGATGACAGGGCCAGACTGGCTGCCCAGCAAGTCCTCAGGTTCTGCCTGTGTCTTTCTACCCAGCACTGGGATTACAGGCATGTACTGCTCAGCCTTGTACATGATGCCTTCTGATCTCAGACCCTCACACTAGTATGCCAAGGACTTGACTAAGTGAGCTATCTCCCTTATATTTGTTAATCTCTCCTTTGATATTTGTTAATATTTGATACTTGGGTAGATTTTTGCATGTGTACTGCTGTGACAAAGTCCCTAATAGAGGAAAGTGAAGGAAGGAGGACATTGTCGTGACTCATGGATCCAGGGCAGTGTCGGTCCCTCACGGTGGTGAAGGTGTGCTGGGGTCCATGGGCTCGGGGAGACTGTGTTTATATTCCCCCCGAGACACACACACACACACACACACACACACACACACACAGACACACACACACGCATGTATATTAGTGTCCAGTGTTGAAATTAACAAATAAAAAACACGTACATATTTTTGGTACTTAACGCATGCTGTTGAAAACCAAATTGCAGTTTACAGCCTCCATGAACATTCTTAACAAACATTAGTGCTCCTTCTCAAATGTTTTTACCAATTTAGCAAATTAGTTGGTTTCTATACTTACCTTTTTCAATGGGGAAGTTGAATACTTCATCTGCTTTTAAACTATATTTACTGCCCACTTGTGTGATTTATTTTAGTCAGCAAAGACTTTACTTTCTTCATGGTTGTGTGTTTATGATAAACTTAATGCTTTTCCTACTCTGTGCTAATTATTTTGGGAAATATTGCTATTTCCGAATAATGATATGCTTCATAATCAGATGTTATCACATTGCTACATTCCCATATTAAGCCAGAGGGCTTGGATAAGCTAATAAAAATAAACCAGAGTATACCACATATCAAATAGGGGTGGTATTCATCGGACTTGGTCAGTGGAGGGTAATGTATGTTTACGTTATATAGTTATTTCAATGCACAACCCAAAATGCGCTCATAATTAAATATAACTTTAATTTTTTTAAAAAAGAATCTTATACGACCACATTTGGAGATCTGAAAATGTTATGGACATTGTCTGGATGTTAATGAAAGCCTCCAACAGGGTGAAAGAGACGGAACTATGTGTCCTGCTCAGCTTTTACTGTGAACTTAACAACCTAGGGTCACCTAAGGTAAATTAAATGACGAATTGTCTCCATAACATTAGCCTGGGTCCACCTCTGAGAGACTGTCCTGATGGATGTTTAGGGAGGGAGGGCCAAGCCCACTGTGACAGCATCAACCCGAAGCAGGTGGGCCTGAGGTGTGTCATAAATGCAGTGGGATCATGAGCCAGAGAGCAGTCTCCAACGGACACCAGAGAAGCTAATGGGCAATTTGGCCTCAGTGTGCTATCTGTGGTTGATCAGCCTCTCCCTGTTATCTGCATGCCGTGTGCCATCAAAGCCACTTCCGGTCGACACTGTGCAACTTCCAACCACAGAAATTACTCCTAACCAAACGAAGAAGAGATTTCCAGGATGAAGCATTTGCTGTCATTTTTCTAAGCGTTTTAGGTACTGGTGATGACTCTCACTCAAAAGTGACTTCTTTGTTCTAGAATCTCATGGTCCAAAGCTCAGGCCGCCTTTGCAGCTCCTGTCTGCTGGCCTCTCTCTCAACCATTTGGCAGTCATCATCTGATGACGTGGTGCCTGTCTGACATACACACCCCAGAACTCTGCTAACTGTTCCCGTGCAGTTCAGTTCACGACTCAAAGAGATGAGCCTCCTGCTCCTGGCAACAGCTTTCATGTGTTTTCAATAAAACCAACCAGACACAGGTGCAGTTAACTTTTGTAGCCCATAAATTACACAAAGAACACATTCTTTTTTGGAAGGTCTACTGAGGCTTGCCAGGCATGTGAGACCTTGCTGTGGAGGCCTGAGCCTCCTGACCACCCTGTTACCCACAACAAGACAATGTAAGCCCACCCTCCAAACTGTGCACCTGTTTAAACCGTCTGCAGGAGCCACGCTGAATTGATTTTCCTGGCACTTTATTTATTACGTCACAGGTCCTGTGATCCAGACTGAATTCTGCCGCGAGCCGAATGTTCATTTATTGTTGAATCCACTCCAATGCATCTGTGCCAGAAATACTGATGAACATTTACATGGAGGAGGGAACGCAAAGCACATGCCCAGATAAAGGACCAAACCAAGTTTTTTTTTTTCACTCCAGTCTGTCTGCAAAACATGCGTACGACACTCATGCTTGAAGCAAGTTGCACCAATTAAACACTGTAATGTGGAAAAGAACACAGGCGTTATTATCTAAAGACATATGGTTTTGTGTGTGGTTTATGCGTGTTTGTGTGGTGTATGTACGTATTCATGTGGGTATGTATGCATTTTTGTGCAGATGTGCTTGAACATGTGTAGGGGTGCATGTGGAGGCCAGAGGACTATCAGATCTCTTCCTTAATCACTCTCCATGTTATTTTTTTGATTCAGTTGCACTGAACTCGGAGTTCATTGACTGAGCTAGTCTAGCTGTCCAGCCCACATACCCAGTCTGCTTCCCTCCTGTCAGTACTTATGTTACAAGTCAATCGTGCTGCAACTTAAGTTTTAGTTAATTTTAATTGAATTTTTGTAAATTTCATGCAATATGTTTATTATATTTAGATCTCTTCTGTTTGTACTCCCTTTACTAACTGCCCACAAAATTCCTTCCTCATTGACTGAGCTAGTCTAGCTGTCCAGCCCACATACCCAGTCTGCTTCCCTCCTGTCAGTACTTATGTTACAAGTCAATCATGCTGCAACTTAAGTTTTAGTTAATTTTAATTGAATTTTTGTAAATTTCATGCAATATGTTTATTATATTTAGATCTCTTCTGTTTGTACTCCCTTTACTAACTGCCCACAAAATTCCTTCCCCCTCCTCTCTCTCTCTATATATAGATAGATAGATAGATAGATAGATAGATGATAGATAGATAGATA
>NW_008341263.1:46631-47873 GCF_000622305.1 Nannospalax galili | reverse complement strand
CCTAGTCTCAAAACAACAACAGAAAGATATTCTCGTGAGGGGTACTGCTCAGTGGAAGGGCCGGTAATTATCATGTGTGAGGCACCGAGTTCCATGTCCACCAATGGCAAGAAAGTAAGATCCACACCTAACACATTCCAATTTAGTCATCAGACTCTTTCTAGTTGAGTCCTCAAAAACTGCATGCAAGAGAAACCTCTGTTCTTCATAGAGTTAGCCTGTCATTATTTTGTTATAGTAATGGAAACCTAACTAATACATATGTGGACTTCTATGAAGTTATAGGTTGTGTTTTACCCACAGACAACTAAAACATGAGCTACAACTCAATTTCTAATAGAAGCACTTGGGTCTTTCCATCAAAGTAAACTGTACTTGCTTCTTGCTGTGGGGTCACCTATTACGATAAAAGAATCTGATGAAGCAACTGCAACTTCAGGGGTAAAGGTGTTTTTCTGGGTCACAGTTCCAGGTTATGATCTGTCACTGTAGAGAAATCATAACACATCCACAGTCAAGGACCAGAGAAACATGTTCACATGTTAAATACTCGTTCCCTCCTTTCCCTTCAGTCCAGGACCAGGCCCATGAAGCGCACTGCTCACATCCAGGTGGGTCTTCCTATCTCATTTGAACCAATTGAAATAAACCCCCACAGACATGCTCAGAGGCTCACCTCAAAGGTGACTCCAAATTTTGTCTGTTTCACGACATGCAAACAGCTTAGTTTGGGACAAGAACATAGGTGGAGTTGATTACAACACAGTAGTCAGTCGTTCAAGTTTCTTGTGTTTCACATCCTCTGTCACTGGCTCATTTGGTCACACCAGCAAAACCACACAAGCCCACACCATAGGATGCGTGCAGAAGCCCTGTTTGGTAAGTCTCCTCGGTCTCCCTCTCACAATTTTACTTTTGTTTTGTGTGAGGTTTCCATGCTGTTCACGCAAAAAAAAAGAAAAAAAGAAAAAAAAAAAAAGTTTCAGTAATGTCCCGCCTTGCTCTCCTGACTGAAAGATTCTATTATGCTGTTCCATTTTTTTTAATGAGGCACAGTCTCATTAGGCTGTCTTGGAGCCTATTGTTTAGTTTAGGCTCACTTGGGACACATGACGATCTGCCTGCCTTGGCCGCCCATGGGCTAGGACTGCCACTACACTGGGATTATGCTGTGTAATTTCTGCATGAGTAATTAACTAATGCACAGCAAGAATGAAAATGAATGTGCAGCCATCAAGACAC
>NW_008341263.1:0-45979 GCF_000622305.1 Nannospalax galili | reverse complement strand
GGAAGGAGGAAGGAAGGAGGGAAGGAGGGAAGGAAGGAAGGAGGAAGGAAGGAAGGAAGGAAGGAAGGAAGGAAGGAAGGAAGGAAGGAAGGAAGGAAGGAAGGAAGGAAGGAAGGAAGGAAGGAAGGAAGGAAGGAAGGAAGGAAGGAAGGAAGGAAGGAAGGAAGGAAGGAAGGAAGGAAAGAAAGAAATAGCATAAGCCACTCCTCCATGGTCTGTACATAAGCTCCTGTTTGAGCTCCTGCGCTGGCTTCCCTTGATGAAGGACTGTGATGTAAGCTAAAGGTGAAATAAATCCTTTCTTCCCCAGGTTGATACTGGTCAGTGGAAAGAAAGAAATAGCATAAGCCACTCCTCCATGGTCTGTACGTAAGCTCCTGTTTGAGCTCCTGCTCTGGCTTCCCTTGATGAAGGACTGTGATGTAAGCTAAAGGTGAAATAAATCCTTTCTTCCCCAGGTTGATACTGGTCAGTGTTTTGTCTCGCGAGTAGAGAAGCAAAGGAAGACAAACTGACTGCATGCATTTTTGTCCTTTCTCTGTCTCCTTATCTTCAAGTGCCGTGTTCTACCATTTAGGTCTTGAAGTGCACGTGCGTCCTGCAAGAGACACCGATTAGCATTCGACCTGACTCCAAGCTTGCAAGTGTTGCGTTGAATTCCAGACCTTACTGTGAGATTGATTTCTACAGCACCAGTTCCCGCCTCTAGCTCTCCCTTTGCAAACAATAATATCTGCCCTCAGCGCTTATTTCCCGACAGGCCAGGCCGCTTTGGGGAGTGTCTGACCCGGGTCACAGGAGCCAGCTGAGGTCAGGAGGGCAGGAAGGTCAAGCCTTGTGATAATTAATCTGAGATCATTTGAGTATCCCTCTTGATTTGAAGTAATTGCTGTCTTCCTAGATGAACTGCTGGGCTCTGCTGTGTCTCAGAGTTTCCACACCATTGTGGCAATATTAATCCTTTATACCTTGTCAAATAGCAAATTTCCTGTTTTCAGTGAGGGCCATGCTTTTCAGATCAGCACACTTTTTTTTTTTTCACGTGGACGGGGTGTCCTGGTCGATAGGAAACAAATCTGTAAACACAGGACAGGATTTGTTGTACCTGGAGGCTTAGAAAGACACTTTAGGGGGGGATCACATGTACTTTAATAGAGCTAAGCAAATATTTATTACTAGAGCAGAGATTTGTTTTTCAGGTTTGTGTGTGTGCAGGAGTGTGCATGTACATACACACTTGTGGAGGCCACGGAGCGATGTCACGAAGCTTTCCTCAATCACTCTCTTCCTTGGTTTTTAAATGATTAAAACAGTATTTAGTTTTATGTATAGCAATACAGTTTGCATATTAAGTAACACTTTAATTCAATGATCTGCTACAGTTTTAAACAGGAACAAAGGGGGGAAATTCAGTTTACAAAACTCTCCCCCTTAACAAATTAAAGAACAAGAGGCACTTTTTCTAAATAAACCGTTGTGACAAAGGTCTTCAGTGATGAGTCATGTCTAACTCGCCTTGTGTTTCTGAGCTGTCTTTCCTCTCTCCTTGTACTGCGGTTATAGAACCCCATGGCCATTCCTAGCTCTTCCCATGGGTGTTGGGAGACCAAACTCACATCCTCCTGTTAAAGTAACAAGAACTTTTATCCAGTGAACCATGTCTCCAGCCTTGTTTACAAGGGTTTTAAATGACAATTTAAAGGCGACTGAGATGGGTTAGTAGTGAAGGCTCTTACTGGACAAGCCCAGCCAACCCAGTTTGATCTCCTGGATCCATGTAAAGACAGGAGACAATGCATAGAATCCAGGGGGAGGGCATGTGGGAGGGTGCTGACGGAGGAGAGGGTATAAAGAGGACTAAGATGTTGTGTATGAAATATGCAAACATTCAGTAAAAATATTTTTTTAAAAAGAGAGCCAAGTCCACAAAGTTGTCCTCTGCCATGGCTTGTGTGCCTGCATACACACACACACACACACACACACATACACACACACAGAAAGAATAATTATTCAACAACTGAAAAGGCAATTTAATTGGAAATAACTTATATAATAGACAGAGGCAGAAGGATCGGCCATTTCAGGCCAGCCTGGTACACAAAGTATATGTTCTAGTAATCAAAAATAACAAAAGAACTGTGTAAAGCATGGATCTTGAATAAAGAAAAATAATCAGTCATTTCCTGATGCAGTCTTTTTTTTTTTGGGTCTTTTTGAAACAGGTCTCCCTTTAGGCCCAGCTAGCTTGGAACGCACTATGTAGACCAGGCTGACCTTGAACTCAGAGAGATCTGCCGGCCTCTGCCTCCCAAGTGCTGGGACTACAGGCGTGCACCACCACACCCTGAAGCATTCTATTTTTAATATTAGTCTACCCTATTTAGGAATGGACGGCAGATGGAAAGACCCATTGTCAGTGGTTTAGAGTTTTCTTAATGCACTATTTTTTTTAAATATATAGAATGTCTCTAAATGAATCTAATTCTGACGTTTCCGTCCTAGTTTTGATTGCTTAAGTTACCTCTAGAATTTTTGGTAAATATATATTCCAATAAACAATATATTGCTGCCCCTCTGGTTCATATCAAGACATGACTCTCAGTGTGTTTGTGTGTGATTTGTGCTGTCTGCACATCAAGCCTTTGTTGAACTGCATTTAAGACAGTAATACTAAACATTTGACATATGAAATGCATGGAAATTGTGTTGTAATGCTCTACATGACTTCTTATCTCTCCATTCATTTAAAATGCTAAATCTGAAGGGGTAGTTAAGTTGTGTGACAGTTGCCCAGCATGAACAGAGTCCCAGATTCTATGCCCAGTGGTGCTCAAAACAGAAAAAGCAAAGTAAAATTTGAAAAGATAATGATCAAGGGCTGGAGAGATGGTTCAGCGATTAAGAATACTGGCTGTTCTTGCAGAAGACCTGAGTTCGAATCCCAGCACCCACATGGCAGCTAAAAACTGTCCAAGTCCAGTTCCAGGGGATCTGACAGCCTCTTCTGTCCTCCGTGGGCATTGCACGACATGGGTGCACTTACCTACATGCAGGCAATACACATGTACACATTAAATAAAATATTAAAAAAATAAAGATAATGATCAAATAATATTGTTTCTTCATTAGCAGTTTATTTTTATTGTTGCTGTTTTGAGGCAGGGTCTCACTCTGTGGCCTAGGCTGGCATGGAACGCATTGTGCAGACCAGGCTGGTCTCTAACACCTGGGTATGCCCCTGCCTCAGCCTCTGTAGCTGCTTGGATTATAGGAATGCACGACCACAGCAGGGGAACACGGAAACATGAAAACTATAGGGACACTGAGATGCCCCAGGTGATAAAGTGCTTCCCGTGACAGGATCAGGGCCCAAGACTGAATCCTTAGCATCCACGTAAAAATCTGAGGATGGTCTTTTACATCCGTAATCCCAGAGCTGAGGAGGCAGAGAGAGGAGCCTCTGGGGATTGCTCGCGACCCTGCCTAGACCAGCTGGTGATTTCCAAGTTCAGTGAAAGACCCTATCTCAAAAAAAGAATGTAGAGAAAGAGAGAGAAACACACCCAAGTTTGACCTTTGACTTCTGTGTGTGTCAGTGCACCAATGTACACATATGAACAAGCACATTTGCATATATCACACCACCTCATGCTCCCATACACATAATTTTTAAACTAACAACAAAATTAGGATTTGTAAAAATTTTCTGCATATTTATCTTGGTCCTCCACTTTACTGTTCATTTATAAGAGAATGTAAAATATCCAGCAATTTTGAAAACAGTATCAGAGCCCTCTGCTATGCGTGCTGCTGATGGATGCCTTGTGACAAGCCTTATACAACTAGGCCACCAAACGGGCTCAGCTCAGAATCCAAGGAGGGCAATTAAATAACTGGACATGTTCATCTGACACGAGTTGTGTCTCGAGGCTCACATCATATTAGCCTGAGTGACAGCATACTTCTCCCAGAGCAAACAACTGGAATTTGGATGAGGGCTGCGAGCTTATTTTAGATATGGCTGCAGTTTACAAAATGTCACACAGAAGTTCATGTCTTAGATGAAGTCAGAAAGAGCACTGGGTTAAAAATGGAAGAGTCACGCCATGTAGATTCAATATTTCTTGAGTCCAATACTTGAAGGCTTATCTTGCTACAGTGGGTGGATGATCACGTTTGTAATAAAAATGCCCTTGCCTCCTGTCTCCACAGAGGCTGATGACGAGCTTAGGCATGAAGATAATATACTTTGGAAAGTGCCTCAAATGTCTGTATTTTTTCCTCGGATTTATGACAAAGGAAACTGGAAACATTATTGGTCATTTTGATCATGAAGGGCGTTATTTCAAGAAAAGTTCTCAAGGGAAGATGGTCGTGGGGGGCTTTTGAGAGCAGTTGCCTACGGTTAAATACTGCTGTTTGTCTTAGAACATCTCAAATGAGCACAGAGACACTAGTGGAAAGTGTTTTCCATCAGGACCACTGGGAATATCAGACCTTGGGGAAATCAGCCCGTTTAGCAACTGTGTCCTACGGGAGAGATGGAGAGTTAGACTGTATCTCACCTGTATTTTAGAACCGATTATACAATACAAAGCTTTAGGAAGCCATGTTAAATTAAGGACGCTCGAGTCGCTTACTTTGCTTAAGTACGTGGCCAGTGAGTACTTTTCGTTCTCTGCTCCGGCGTTAGGAGGAGCAGCTGGTGTTTTCCCCCTTTGAAATCCAAACCAGCGTCTCAAAGTAATGCATCCCAAATGAAGGTATGTGAACAGAAGCAAGCAGACACGGGAGTCATTTCCCACTGAGGTTACTCAGACCCACACACAGGAAGTGCGTGGACTCTGCGATTAGCCATTAAAGCCCCAGCGATGCCCACAGGCCAGTCTCGTAGAGAGGAAACTTCTTAATACTTCTCAATCTCATAGAGTGGTTCCTCCTTCCCAAGTGTGTCCTGGTGACAACCAAGTTTAGCTTCCACACTCTCCACCTGTGCTGGATGAGCTTAGTGTCAACTTGACACACCTGGGTTGAGGGGGCCTCAGTTGGAGAATTGGGCCCATTGGACCGGCCTGGGGCGTCTTCTTGATCAGTGAGTCATGTGGGAGGTCCCAGCCCACTGTAGGCAGGTGGGCACGTCTCCAGCTGCAGATGTCTGTAAAAGGAGCCCATCCTCTTATGTTGTGAATGTGCCAAGTGTTGTAGGCTGGGCTACATGTGGGACTCCTTGCATGCTCCCAGCTTTGTGACCAGAAGGATTTCAACATTGTCTTAATTAAGCCCACATTAGTCTTGCTGCAGTGCAAGAAATATGATACTGTGACTGAGGATGCAAAAGTTAGCTGTCGATGAATGGTTCATTCATTCTCCCTGTAAGTATCATGTGAGTGTGACTGATGGAAGCTGTTTTCTATTAGACAGAGCATCTATTATAGAAAGACAGGCTTTCAGAGGCAGACAAGCATCCTGAGAGTAACATAAAACTTACGTAAAATGCAAGACAAGAAATATCAGAGATATGTTTGGGATAGAGGGAAGCCAACATCCTTAAAATACTCCGGGTCCAGGCACGATCTTGTCTGTGGGTGTTTGATAAATAACAAAGGAATTCCATTCAGGGGAAATCAAAGAATGCCCAAAGGACAAAGTATCTTTTGAGCCCTTCAGGTAGAATTTGAATTGGGAACGAAGATAAAGGTGGTGTGAAGGAAAGGGAAACAAAATGAGTTGGGAGCATTTCAAATTCACCTGGTGGTTTTTAAATGTTCTTACGACACAAAGATAAGCAGTTGAAAGGATGGATCCTATTTACCTGAAGGAATTATTCCACAGTGACTCTACAAACTACGATAACACTTTGTACTCCATAAATATGCGCAACTACAATATGACAAGAATTTATGTTGTTTTTCTTTCGGGTTCGTGTAGCTCAGGCTGGCCAAAGTGGCTATACGGTTTAGGGTGACTTTGAACTCTTGTGTGCCTCTTGTGTGCTGGGATTATGGTCGTGTCCCAGCACTTCCAGCTAAAATGATTTTTTTTCAAATAAGAATTTGGAAGCAAGTTTGCAGTCATAAAGAAATGAATGTCTCTCTAGCACACTTCGGGTACTCATATTTAAGTGTGGACTCACTTTGAAGATGAAGCTTACAATTAGAAAAGTTTGCCAGGTCTTACCTTAAGCAGTGATTCCCTCTGGGTAGCAGGCCCTCTTGATGTCATAAGAGAAGGAATCCACCTGCATGGGCTCTTTCTGCAGAAACTATCCTTCTAGTCTTCATCCTGACGAAAACACTGGATAAGCCCAAATTAAAGGCAACCTACTCAATCCCAGAACAATAAAACAATGAAAGTGACGATTTCAAAATTCAGGTTTACTAAGGACTTGGTACCACATGAGGTAAAACGCCCAGGGTTGGATTCTCCAACAGGAAAGGGCTGTAAATGAGATGGCAGTAAAATCTAAACGACGTCGATGTTCGGAAAGTCTTATAGGCAAGGATACTACCTCAGTTGTAAAATGTGATGGAAAACAGTAACCACAGAAAGTTTCAGCACAACAGTTGTCTCTGAGCTGTATCTGTAACTCTTGTGTACATATAAAACCATGTTAGGTGTGGTGGGGCATGTCTTTTACCCCAGCACTCTGGAGGCAGACACTGGTGGACATGAGTTCCAGGCTAGCCGGGGCTAAACAGTGAGACCTTGTCTCGAGTAACTACAACAAAATGAACCAATCTCCTCTGGGAATGAAGAAGGAGTTTTTGAGAAATTGGTGCATTTTCCAGATGGACATCTGTAACACTAAAAGGAACCAAACATGAATGGAGTTTTGATCCTGAATTCCAGAGGAAAGTCGACTCTCGTTTCTATATGACATCTGTTATGTGAATTTTCCCGGGGAGACATGAGCAATTTGTTTAAGCCAGAGACTGCACTGAACGCATTCTACTCAAGTCTAGCTTAGTGAAAGACTGAATTCACTGGCGTTACAGAATACGCATGCGGGGTTACTTTTGCGGGTACATGGTTGACTCAAATGCAACAGCATGGTGGGAAAGCAGGTGAGGATTTACTCAAGTTGCATTCCTGGATCGCTATGTACAGTTTGTAGGCAGCTCCAATGAAGGGTCCCTTCTTTAGTATAACGGTGGTGAGGGCCTCCTGAATCTTTTAAGTTTCAGCAGCATCCTGAGACTCCTGACTTTGTTTGCTTCCTGAAGTTTGTAAGTTTTATTTACTTGGTGAATCTTAAGAAGCCTGGCTCTTCCCTCCTCTTAGAGAATGTTTCCATTCAGAGAAAATTAAGGACAGAAGGGAAACAGTAGGGAGGAGGGAGGAAGACATCAGCCTGGGGCATATTGACTTTAAGAAAAGACACAAGGTTCTAATGAGTTCACTGATCATTTTAGAAGGCTCTCTGGTACAATTAAAATAATTTTAACTCATGAACACTGTGTAGAGAGGAGTTAGGAAGTTCATCTGGAGTACTGAGCACGGCAACTTAATTGGAGACCCAGTAGAGATGGGGAGAAATGAACGGAGTCATGATGCCCCAGATGAAGAGGAGTGATAGGTAAATCCAGTCAATCTGGAGAAAGCACCAGGACACAGACAAGCACTCTGGCAAGGCAAGATTTATTTGGGGGGAATGGCTTGGGGCTGGCAGCTAAGCTGGGGAGAGAAAAGCCACCAGCTGCCTGCTGACTGCTCGGGAAGTTCTTATAGGGGCATTGGGGGAGGTGGGAGGTGATGAAAATAATCTTTACAGTTTCAGGGTAAGCAGGGGTCTGTACATTGTGAAACATCATGGGGAAGCAACTTGTGCTGAGACAGCTCTTATATCAGTGGGTCTGGGGTGGAGAGGCCCGTTTATCTTCTGAAATCATCCTGAAACAGTTTGTGCTGAGACAGGTCTAAATGCAGCTGCCTGGCCAGTTCCTGATGTGCAAGGGGGCCTCAGGGCCTGTCTGGTGAGGCTTTATTGTACTGGGGGAGGGTCACCTGCAGACCTGGACTCTTAACATTCCAGCGTTTTGTGTTATAGGAGAGGGGCAGCGTTTCTCCTCTGGCTACTTCCTGCTGGTCAGAGTCTACGTGAGGAAGGGAAGGCTCGAGTTCAGGGTCCCGTCAGGCAGCGGGGTCTCCAGCTCGTGCATCTGGACAAAGTCCTTGGTGGGCAGCAGGCATTCATACACATGTGGGGGAAAGGAAAGTAACAGTTGGTTAAAGGTGGTATGAGTCTGTTGTTGAATCCAGCCCTGAAAATATCAGAAGAGGCAGGGGGCGATGGTTAGTAGTAGGGCTACTGGGGCTAGACCAGTATTGGCCCAGATTGTAACATTGCTGATGGAGTGGGGACATTTAGAGACTGGGGGGGGGCTCATCTGCAGACCTGGTCTCTTAACAAGGAGGAGATTCCAGATGAACTTCCAGAGCCCCTCAGGGCCTGAGGCCATAGGTAGAGCAGAGTTCTGGATGAGGTTTCTCATCCTCCGCAATGTTGACTTTTGTGGCTGGCTGATGTTCTACAGCGATGTTGGGGAGTGTTCCGGGCCCCTGGCTGCCCGGTTCCCTTCCTACCCCTGTGGTATCATAAACTGCTTAATGTCTCCTTGGGGCTATAATAAACTAAGAGCAGAACCAGTGTCCTTTTCTGGTCTCTGCATATGCATATGGATATGAACACCAGACACTCTCCAGTAACAACAACAACAAACCCCCAAAGCCTTATGTTATGTGTGGGATGGCTTTTTCCCATAGGAGGTATGAGCTTTGTATATGTGCTTTCAATGAGGTTACAGTATCATAAGGATGAATTCTCTCTCAAAGCACAAAGACTTACTTTATTTTCTCAGGAACTGATGTCAAGTTGAATTGCCTCCCGGGCCACACACAGAGCAGCAAATACCACTCTCCCCCAATTTATGCATTGTGTGCACGAGGTGGTACTCTTTGTGGGATGGTACAGCTGTTTAGAACAGATGTTAGGAAAATAGTCACGATGTTAGCCACAGGAACAGCAGTATTTTCCAAAGAAGTTTTCCTTTTTCCCCATCGCACCCCCACTTAAAAAAAAAAATGTGTGTGTCTTTACTTGTTTAACCAATAGCTTGATTCCCCTGTTTCATCTCTGCTCAAATATCTATTGGAAAAGTATGTCATGCTGTGGTCCAAGTGTCACCAGGAACGTTATATGTGACAAAGCATGGTGTATGAGACAATTTTTCTAGCTGTTTACTAACGCTCATGGAAGAAGACAATATTATTGAAATATCACTTCAAGTCTATTAAAACGGTACCTTTATTCTGTGCTTACTGTTGTATAGTGTGATGGGAAGAGTCCTTCTGCATGGCATCCTTTCCCACAACCCGTAAGTCCGGTGTTATTCTCCAAAAAACACCAGACAAATCCACATAGGTGGACATCCAGTATGTACTACGTATGTCAAGGTCTGGAGAAACAAGGAGAGGAAGCCACCACACATCGGAGTGTTCTAATGTGGTATGGGATCCTGCATGGAGTTCTAGAACAGAACAGGAGAAATACAGGGTACGTGAGAAATGGGGTTAATTGAAATACATTAATTCAGAAAGTGTTAGGGAGCAAATCCCAGAAAGTTCTCAAACCGTGTAAGACTTGTTGCAGGGACTGGAGAGATGGCTCCCCACTGAAGACCACATAGTGGTCTTACAGAGGACCTCAGTTCAGTTCCCAGCACCCATATTAGGCAGCACTCTGCTTGCCTATAACTGCAGCTCCAGGGTATCTGAAGCCCTCTTTTGACCTCTATAAGCACTACACTCCTGTGGTGCACACACACACACACACACACACACACACACACACACATAAAAATATGTATTAAAGCCGGGCATGCTGGCTCATGCCTTTAATCCCAGCACCCGGGAGGCAGAGGTAGGCGGATCTCTGTGAGTTCAAGGCCACCTGGTCTACATAGTGAGTTCCAGGCCAGCTGGGGCTACAGGGAGACTCTTTCTCAAAAAGACCGCTCCCCCCAAAAGTATTAAACAAAAAGATTCATTGTGACATGTCCTAGTTTGTTTCTCCATTGTGACAAAATACTCTGACCACTACCAACTTGAGGAGGAAAGGGTTTATTCAGCTTACATCTCCCAGGTCACAGTTCATCAGGGAGCCCAAGGTAGGAAGTCAGGGCAGGAACCTGGAGGCAGCAGCTGGAGCACAACTATGGAGGAACGCTGCTTACTGGATTGCTCCCCTGGCCCCTGCTCAGCCTGCTTTCTTATGCGACATAGGCCCACCTGCCCAGGGGTGGCACCACCCACAGTGGGCTGGGCCCTCCCACATCACTCACCAATCAAGAAGGTGCCCCATGGATATGGCCACAGGCCAGTCCAATGAAGGCAATTCCCTAATTGAGGCTCCCTCAACCCAGGTGTGCCAAGTTGACACCAAAGCTATCCAGCACACAACATTTAATATTTGACTGCGGTTAGTATTAATTGATGTGGCCTCAATGGAGACACAGCTGTTGTAGGCCTCGTCCCTTCTCAGCTGTCATCCTAGCATGACATTTGTGTCTAAGATGACTGCTGTGCTCCACTTTGAAAAGCTCTAGCTGCTTGGAAAGGCATTTCTCTTACCACAGCCCTTTGTCCCCCTCCCTAGACTTCTCAGTCCTAGTGTGAGAAGGACACTACAGATCCACGTTTCCAAGTGAGGAAAGTAAAGAGGGCAGAGTTTTTGAAAAACTATTTAAACAGCATGTTGAATTCAAGAAAGAATGTTCCATTTTACAGTGAGGGCTTCTTCTTTACAAATTTATGAGTAAGCCGAGAATCAGCTCTGTGAGCCACAGTACAAACAAGCCATGTGCTTGGGGCTAAATGTATAATGCTGTTCCCCATTCACACTTCATCATGCTGGGGTGTGAGGATCTGGAAGCAATGGGGACTCAGATTCCAGCACTGAGCTTTGTGCAAGTGCTCTTTGGTAATGAAACTGGAGCCTCCCATTGACACTTTTCTCTAAAGATGATTACACCATATGGAAAGCAGACGCCAGTTAAAATGCGTGGGTCAGTTCTCTGTTTCTTTAAGCAGCTTAGTGTCTTGATAGCAGATAAGAAAAACAAAGGAAGGAAGGAACTGTGAGAATTAAAGAAGGAAGATATTGGAAAGCATAGTGGTCCATGCATCATCGTCTTATCCAGATTTCCATCACTGTAACAAAAAAATGGGCACAATTAACATAGAAAGCCATGAAGGCCAAGTGTTTATCTAAACATGGCTGTTCTACTTTGGTTTCTGTAGCTACGATAACATACACAAAGTAATTTAGGAGAGAAAGAGGTTATTTTAGTTCACAGTTCCAGGTTACTGTCTGTCAGAGTCAAGGGAGCACCTTGAAGCCTCTGGAATGGGCCAGCTTATTAAAGACCATCCAGAGACACATGGCCACAAGCCAGCCAGATGTAGATAATCCCTCATTGACACTGCTTTTGTGGGTGAATCTAGCTTGTGTCCAGTTGACAGTTAAAGCAAACCACCATCACGGTGGAAACCCGTGCTACTAGGATGTGGCCATGAGTCGAGAATCTGAGACAGGAGGGCTGTTTGAGCCCACACATGGATGTAGCATAGGGACAGCCTGTCTCAAACAAACAAACAAACAAATAAGTAAATAAATAAGTGATGGGTTTACTTTTCTTCAGGGTGTAAGAAGTTACAGTTCATGATGGGGTAGAAATATTGATTTTTGGCCCCGGTAAAGCTTCCAGATGACAATACTTGGAGCACATGTAGACTAGATTCCTCACTTCATAAATAGAATGCAAAATTGAGTAAGGAAAGGATTTGATGGGGTTCCAACTATAAGGACATGGCCCAATGCCATACAGAACTGCCCCGGGACACCACTTGCTAAATGTTGTACCACCTCTTAATTACACCGTGATTGGGACCAGGGCTTTAATACGTGTGAAGCATTCTATGTCAAACTGTAGCTCTAGTATTATGCCTGACAATACAGAGGCTGTAGCATTATGGGGCGGGCAGTGTCTGACTCATACAACTCTCCTGCTGGTTTACATTTTGTGACATATTTATTATAAATGCTTTCCAGACACTCAATACCTTAAAACTGTATAAAAGTGATCAGAGAACGTGATCATGAACAGTTCTGCACCTAACACTGTTTTACTACCTTGCCTCATTTGCTCTGAATATATTTTTTTCTAATTGCTGACAGAATTATTGACCATAAATAGTGTTCAAACCCTCCCTTCGTCCTTCCGGACATAACTACCAACAGTATTAATAGCACTTGCAACTGTTTATCATCCTCTTATGAACTCTTATGCTTTTATTATACATATACATCTGTAAATAATCTATAGGACCCGCAATAAACTTAGTTTATATGGCAGTATCAAGATGTCTGTGTTCTTTTGATTTGCTGTTTTCACAGAGAATTACACATTTGGCTGTGTCATGCTGATACATGGTGGTATAATTTGCAGCTTTTGCATACAGAATGGATTTTATTGTATGTATGTCACATAATGCATTTACAAATGATTATGTAAGTACCAGTATTTTGCTATCACACTCAAGGCTATCATTGATTTATACAGTGATTGAGGTTCAAATCCAAAGACTCCAGGTTACAAACCAGGTGTTCTTTTGAGAATGTTCAAGGCTCTCTCAAGAAACCATGATGCCAGATGAGTCCAGGTTCCTCACTCAGACCCATTTAACACCCACTTAATTGAAGTTTTCCTGAGAGGTATTCAGATATTTCTTTTCTTGATTAAAGGACACCTGAGGAGATTCTAACAGGAGGCTGAGATGGACGTAAAGCCCATCTCCGTAGGAACCGTTAGAGTGGATGGACAGTGGATGTTGTACAGGAACGTGTGCAATATCATATTGTCGACAGAGTTCTTGGGTTCCCTGAGCGGCAAGCACGTACATCCTTCTCCTTCCTCAGTGTGACTAACACACATCATATAGTTCTCTTTGGGAAGAGAACTATAACCTTTTGTGAAGATTCATAATTCCTTGGGTTCCACTGAGTAGCAGCTCTTTTCTGTCCATTGTCCTTTTGAATTTTGTCTTCTATAAATGTAGCTTCATAAAATTTGCCTATTTTAAATGACTTCAAGAGTTTTAAAATCACGAACTTGCTGTGTTTTTAAATGTAAATATTCATCAATTTTTCTTGCTATAACAACAGCTAGGGGACAGGAGAGATGGCTCTGTGGTTAAGAGAATTGGCTGCTCTTCCAGGGGACCTGGGTTCAGTTACTAGCACCCACATGGCAGCTAATAACCGTAACTCCAGTTCCAGGGGCTCTGAAGCTCTCTTTGGGCCTCGATACGTGTTGCACGACACGCAACATACACGCAGGGAAAATACTCATATACATAAAATAAAATTTATAAATGTAAAAAAAAAAGCAACGGCTAAGACAATCAGTTTATGAAGGGGAAAGTTTTGTTTCCGCTCAACATTTCAGAGCTCACAGTATGTAATCGGTAGACAGTCTGTTTCGGCTTTTGTCAGACGGTACATCTTGGTGGCACAGGTATAGGCAAAGCCTGTGTTGGTCAGGGTACTCTGGAGGAACAGTGTGATAGAATATATGTAACCAGGACTTATTAGATTGGCTTACACGGTATGGGCTGGATAGTCTGATAATGGCTGTTTTCACCCTGGGGAGGCTGAGAACCTGGGAAGTGCTCACTACACCAGGGTGTGGTGCTGAGGCCTTAGAGGATGCTTCACTGCACATTAGAAAAGCCGAGAAGCTGGGTTCTGATGTTAACACAGGATGAAGTCAGCAACAATGGGTTGTATAAACTCAGCACCTTCTAAGAAGCAAAGGCAGGCAAGAAGACAGCCGGTTTTCCTTGGGCCTCTTTAATGACATGACCCCAGAGACTTGAAGACTTTCCGACAGACTCTACTTAGAGTTTCCACCACCTCCCAACAATTCCCCACTGGAAACAGACTATATTTATGGATCTTCCTGAATGCTGTAGATCCAGCCCACAGTCCAGCCTTCCATAGACGTGAGTACTGTATTTAGGGCATCTGCCAGCCACAGATCCCCAAATTCCAAAAGTTTGTTTCTGCACCAAAAACGCACAGATTTTTTTCTGTCCCTGTCCTCACGCCTTCCAACAGCACAGCAAAACAACTTCATACATAGTATATGTGCTGCACCTGGTATAAGTGACCTGAAGGGGATTTAAAGCTTACAACAGGGTTTGCATAATTTAAATGTGAGTATTGCATCATTTTATCTAAAGGACATGAACATATCTGGGTTTCCATATTCATGGAAGGTTCAGGAATGGTTCTCCAAAGGATACTGTCAGGAAGCTGTTCTGTAAGTAAAGTCGCATATGTGTTAAGGTTGGAGAGCTGCATCAGTGGGTAAGAGCATGCTCTTCCAGGAGACTCAAGTTCAGGTCCCTAAATCCACATTAGACAAAAACAACTTCATACATAGTATATGTGCTGCACCTGGTATAAGTGACCTGAAGGGGATTTAAAGCTTACAACAGGGTTTGCATAATTTAAATGTGAGTATTGCATCATTTTATATAAAGGACATGAACATATCTGGGTTTCCACATTCATGGAAGGTTCAGGAATGGTTCTCCAAAGGATACTGTCAGGAAGATGTTCTGTAAGTAAATTAAAGTCGCATACGTGTTAAGGTTGGAGAGCTGCATCAGTGGGTAAGAGCATGCTCTTCCAGGAGACTCAAGTTCAGGTCCCTAAATCCATATTAGACATGTCCCCACCACCTATAACTCTAGCTCCAGAGGGTCACATGTCCTTTTTTGACATCTGGGAATACCTTCACACACACACACACACACACACACACACACACACACACACACACACACAAATTAAAAATAAGAGAAGTCATTTTTAAAAACTTAAGTTGCATACACGATTTCTTCTATGTCTTCATGTTTCCCTTACTTGCAGTCTTTCATGAGAAAAAGTTAGGTGTCAAATTCTCAAGGGTAATATAAGCAGTTTTCCAAAAAAATGTTTAGAGATGTTTGAAGGCAGCCTGTCAAATGCATATATGAAGAGAGAATACTTAATTCTCTTAGAAGTTATATTCTGGGACTGAGGAGAAGGCTCAGTGGTAGGAAGCACTTGCTATTCTTGCAGTGGATCTGAGTTTGGTTCCCAGCACTCACTGGCAGCTTGTAACCACCTGTAATTCCAACCGCATGGCATCGAACACCCTCCTCTTCCGGCCTCTGTGCATACCAGTCATGCATTTGCGTGCATGTAGGCAAAACACTCATACACATAAAATAAAAATGAGCAAAATCTTAAAGAAAAAAAACAGTGATATTCTTCACCTACCTAATTAATTCTTCTTCCTCTAGCAGAGGGGAAACCAGATATTAATTCCTTTAACACAGCTCAGTTTTGCCTGCTTGAGAGTATTCTGTGAGCACATTTTACAAGATGTTTACTTTCTGGCCTCTTTCCCTCACCTAGAATGTTCCAGAGACTCATCAGACCATGGTTTGAACTTCATGCCGACTGCTGAATGACAAGGACTGCACTTGTTTATACATCCCTCTGTCCATGAACTTTAGGTTATTTCCAGCATTATGTAATTTATGGATTAGATCTGTAGGAACAGGCTTTGTGTGAACATCCATTTTCATTTCTCCTGGGTCAATACTTGGAATGGGATTGTTATATTCATAGTATGAGAATACGTTTGGCTTTGAAAGAAGCTGCCAGAATGTTTTCGCAAAGCTGCACACCCTGAGGACACAGCCAACAATCTTTGAGTGTTCTTCTTCATCTTGAGACCTGCCAAATTTGGCCAGATCCGTCTTTTTAATTTTGTCATCTTAACGAGTGCTGAACGGTTGCTCTCTGGGATTTAAATTTGCACTTCCCTAATGATTAATGGTGGCAAATACTTTCTCCTGGGCTTTTAGATTTCTTTTTCTGAGAAGCATGAGCAAGGCTTTCACTCATTTCGTTTTCCTTAAGGCATGGAAATTGTTTATTATTTCACAAGTGTCTCATGGATGGCGTGCAATTGATTCCTTTTATCCTTTGTCTTTGCTATTTACTCATGGATACTGTTTAAATCCTTTTTTTTCCACACCTCAGTGCTGGGAATCGAAGCGAGGAAACCAAGCATGCTAGGCCAGCGTTCTAACACTGACCAACACCTTTGGCCCTTTATAGAGTATTACTTGATAAGAACTTTTGTCGTTGTTTTTAAAAAAGCCTAAGTTACTAACTCTTCCTCTAAAATTTCTGAGCTATTGTTGACAAGCTCAGGAACATACAATCCCCACCCCCTTTTTTTTCAAATGCTACACATTTTAGTGAGTTTTACTTCTCAGTTTGGGTTGTGATGTGCTTCATTTGCTGTTTTTCCACTTAGCTGTCCCGTTCGTCTGTCACCATTTGTTTTAAATACATCCTTTTAAAACTAATCAGTAAGCCTGGTGTGGTGGTGCATGACTTTACGTCCAGGACATGAGAGGAAGGAACAGGCAGATCTCGGTGTTTGAGGTCAGCCTCATCTCCACAGTGAATTCCAAGCCAGCTGGAACTACAGAGAGACCCTGTCTCAAAAAGACAGAAAAAGAAACAAACATACAAAACCCCAAAACTAATCAGTGAGGTTCCTACTCTTTGATCTTCCCTACAATGTGTGAGTGGGCTTTGCTGGCTGATATTGCCAGATGCCTGGAAATTGGGGCACAGTGTACATCCCTGTTCAGTTCTCAAAGCTTTTGCTTTGCACCCTTGGGACAGATATAAGACTCAAAGTCAAGTTACTCATGCCTCCATAGAAAAAGTAGATAAAAATTCACAAATCCTTTGCTAGCCCATCCCCCTGGAATTAACCCCATCATAAGGCCACTACATAAAACTCAGGATGCCCAGGTCTGGTATGGAATGCTATCTCAAGTGTAGATTTTTGAGAGTGACTTTTACAATGTGGGGGTGATTTGGACTGAGGACTTTTACCTGAGGTTGCAATAAGTTTATTGTTTATAATGTAAACAAGTTTGCTCAACCGTGTGCCGTTCTTATGTCTCAGGACCCTTCCTTGCCCTACGCTCAGGATACTGTAAGAGACAGTGTGAAGGTACCTATGCATGCTTAACATATCCAAGTACTGAAGGCAGTGAGAAAAATCTTTTTGTCATGGTTCTGGTGATATTCTAGGCCTAGGGATTGAAGGGAAAGACTGTCTGATAATATAAGGATCGGTCTTAACTTCTACTTCCCCGTTTCATGCCGGAGAGACAGTTTCAGTTAAAATGGGTTAGCAAAAAAAAAAAAAAAAAAAAAAAAAAAATGTGTAAGGCATTACTTGGTAGTTTGAGTCCAGTCTTGGCCATAGGAATGTTAAGAGTCAGGCTGTTGACAAGTGGCCAATGTTGAGAGGATAAGAGACTATAGAGTGCTTAACTCTGTATAGGACACCTAAATCCAACCTCTGCTACCCAAGGGTCAGAGACAATTGTGGAAGAGGGACCTGAAAAATTATAAGAGCTGAAGCATAAGACAGATGGGAAGATACTTACATGAACTCACCGTAATGATGACATCATGCACAAGATAGTAAACTCAAGGCAGACAACAACCCCAGCATAGAAGTGAGGAGGTGGGTAAGAAGCCCCAACCTTTTCTGAGGATCTATTGACAACCAATATCTACTTGAAGAGAGAAAATCAGTTTTGCTTAGGGGTGTGACATTAGTTAGATCGGTTACTCAGGCTCCATTAAAGGACTCTTGGGGACACAAACTTGACTTAATAGGCCTTAATGTAAATGACAGAGTTCCTGAAAACCAGTCTGGGGAGGCTGTAAGTGGGGTAGAGATAGGGGAAGGGGTCTACATATGATAAATATATATATTATATGAAATTTACAAAAATTCAAAAACTTAAAAAGTTGACATCTCTTTACTGAGGCATGACAGTCATGTGGCTTAGAAAAGATGCATAGACTGTCTTTGTTTCTTTTCCTGTAGCGGTGATAAAATACCCAGACAACAGCAATGTAAGGAAGGATGGGCTTATTTTGGCTTAGAGTTGGACTCCCAGTTCATCATGTTGAGGAAGTGACAGCAACTGAAACTTGAGATGGGTGATCACATGACATCCACAGTGAGGAGAGAGAGGAGAGAGAGAGAGAGAGAGAGAGAGAGAGAGAGTGAGAGAGAGAGAGAGAGAGAGAGAGAGAGAGAGAGAGAGAGAAAGGTATGATGCTGGTCAGCCCTCTTTTTCCATTTCCACAGTCCAGGCTCCTAGTCACAGAATGGGGTCACCCAGAGTAGATAGGCCTTCCCACCTCAATTAACGTAATCAAGATAATCCTCCAGAGGCCTCCCCAGAGGTGCACTTCCAGGTGGTTCTCTACTCTGTCAATTGAAGTAAACCCCATCACCTAGAAACCTCTCAAATATTGCATGAAACATAGGTATGTCAATAACTTAGGGGCAGAGGTTAAGGAAATCTACAAGTATATTCATTGTTAGTCCAAAATTCTAATTATACAAGTTCTGACACCTTTCCCATGGTCCATACTTTCCTCTTTACCTGGTCTCAGGTACATCTAACCTCCTTCATTCTACCAGGCTAGCTGATCAGCAAGTCCCAGTGGTCCTCCTGACTCTGTTCCCTCCCCTCACCCTTCTCTATGGGGTTTCCAGGTACATGCCCACACCAGCTTTTTTTTTTTCTTTATGGGTGCTGGGGATCCAAACTCATGTCCTTGTGCTTACACAGCACTCTACCGACTGAGCCATCCCCTCAAAACCAGTTGTCCCAGTTTTACTAGAATGTCTTATACTCAGTGGTTCGAGTTTCATTTTTCTTACTCTGATAAAATATCCTAACAAGCAGCTTAGGGGAGAACCGGTTTATTTGCCTTACAGTTCCGTTACTGTGGTGAAGTCAAGGCCAGAACGCAAAGCATCACATCCAGAATCCAGAGCAGAGAGAGAATAAACACAGGGACCCTTGTGTGGGCACTCACTTAGCTTTGTCCTTATACTGCCTAGTGACAGATGCCGCCCACAAGGGGCTGAGTTGTACCACATCAATTAACAACCAACACAATCCTCCACAGATGTGCTCAGGAGACACATGATGTAGATAAATTCTCATTACCACACTCTTCCAGGTGATTTTGGGTGGTATCTAGTTGAGAATTAAAACTAACCAGCCTACCAGGGCCCGTAGTTTCCTTTGTGTGACATCATCATTCAGCCTCTATGGGAAGTGAGCATGATTCCTCCCATTGGTGGTTGCTATGGGATTATGCAAATGAAGTCCCTCCTCCACATCCAAGTGGACTGTGATGTCACATGAGTGAAGTAAGGCTAGAGGGTAATAAGCATTATAGAGACCACAGCTCTACTTACAAGTGACAGAACAGCATAAATTAAATACGGCCTGAGAATTTCAGGGCTGGTAGATTTTTAGTATAAGCCCAAACCCACAGAACCTGGCAAGATTGGATTATTTCAGCTATGCATGCAGAGAATTTACCATTTTTTCCATTTTGCCCTATTTTTCCCTCTGAAGGATTGGATCATCCCACCCCATATTGAAATGGGTGAGTATTTTTAGTTGACTGATTTTTTTTTCTTCTGCTACTAGGAGATTAAACCCTGTCCTTTTGTGTGTGTGCCAAGGATGTTGCTACTGAGCTGTATTCCCCAGTCCTCAGCTACCGATTCTAATTCTTAGTCTCTTGCATAAACACCTTCAAAGTCATACCCGAAAAGAATGGTTTACCAGTCCTTCCATTTAATATTAACTCTCAATCTGTGGGATTTGGAATCACCTAGCAATAAACCTCTAGGGGGTGTCTGTGAGGGGGTTTCTATACTAAGTTAACTGACTGACTAAAGAAGGGAAAATGAACTCGGGACCAGCATTCTTTTCTCTATGCTTCCTGACAGTGTGTGTCATGTGACCAGCTACCACATGTCCCTGCCACCTTGAGGCCACAGACATGGATGGACTGTTCCCTCAAACTGTGAGACATAATAAGCCCTTAGATTGCTTTTCCCAGGAATCTTACTGCAGCAATGGAAAAAGTAACACTCCAAGTACCTGAGCATCCTGTGGCCCACTCATGTTGATGTTAAAATCAAGCATAACCACTTGCATTATAATTTTAAGTCTTTGTGTACAAGTATAAACTAAGAATTGATTTTGCCTATTGTTGTCTATCAGTGAATGTTGATAATTTAAAAACTGAGTAGTTATTTGACCATTAGAATGTAGCTCTTTTTTTTTTAACTTTCCTTTGTTTTTTCTTTGTTTTGTTTTCAGACAGGGTTTCCTTGTAGCCCCAGCTGGCCTTGGAACTCATAAGGAATATGAGACCTCCCATGTGCTGCGATGGAAGTTGTGAGCCACTATGCCCAGCTTGTGCTAGAATGTATCCTTAACACCTTCAAGTAATACTATGGCCAGTTTAGGTATGATGTATGGAACCTCATAGAAATTCCCTCCCCTTTGAGCTACTATTTTACATATTTAATTGTGTGCTAATGATAGTGTCTCTAATTGTCTAAAGGATTATAGTTGGTCCTCTCCCCCAAGTGTATCATTCTGCCATTTTATCAGTTTATCTTCCCATCTGCTCCATCTGATCTGGAGTCCGATTGCTATTTCTTGCTGTGCAGATCTATTGTATACAAGCACCAAAAGCTTTTACGTGTCTTGAAAACACTTTCTTCCCCACCCCATCACTTTAAGTCATATTCATGCTAGCTCACAGGAGGAAAAGGCTGCATGACAGTTACCAACTGATCAAAATTGACTTGTTAAAATTGAGGTGGAAATCTTCTAACTCCTGCCCATGTTCACATCACCAAAATAGAGCTCCACTCATCCTTCAGCGGACAGTTCAGATGTATGTGTATTTGCTGCAATAATACACACCCAATATCCTTAAACATGACAATTTTGAAGAATATTTAAGAGCTTGATTGGTAAATCCACCAGGGTGACACAAGGCTATCCAAAGGTAATTCCTCGTAAGCATTCCTGAATCTGTAAATTAAGTCTACACAGGGGTTTGGACATGTCATTGTGTGATCCTGAAAAAGAAACTCTAATCCAGGAAGAAACTGCGCAATGTGCTTTCTTCTGTTTACCTTGTCCAACAACTGATTTAACTATCAGAAACATTAGAGTCCTAAATACACACTCATAAAGTAGGACTAAAATTAGGATGTAGTTTAGTTAGTAGAGTGAGGTCCTGGGTTGGATTCCTTGAATTGCATAAACTGGGCTTGGCGCTGCACAGCGGTAATCATAGTACTCAGGAGATAAGGGAAGGAAGATCAAGGGCTCAAGGGCATCTTCCAGTACAGAGTTCTGAAGACCACGAGCGAAGGGTGAGTGGTACTTATAAAGCCCCAAACCACAATTACATCATGCCGGGGGCAAGGCTAATTACCATACTTACATCAAATCACCATACTTAAATTGGACATTGGCAGGTCATTTAACAAAGATGTTATCAGTTAAGAAAACACTTTTTAATTTTTGTTTAGGAAAAACGAGCTTCTCAGAATTGTAGAAACAATGGACTTCCTGGAGAGGCAGGTGGAGCTGGCATAGAATGCTAGGTTTGATTTTCTAAGTATTGCAGAAACAATGCATACCCTGAAATGCAGATGCAGCTGTCATGGACCCGGTTCTGCCTGGCTGGCTGAAGGGGAAGAAACACAGAGCAAAGCAAAAGTCAGGTAGAACACAAAGTGGACTTCATTTCTACATTTCACCTCCAATGTACTTGTGCAGGTGTCCTATCAGCTGAGTTCATTTTTAAAGGCAAAATGACGCTTTTGTCACTTTGATCTCACATTATAGATAGAACTGATATTTTAGATAGTTGTAATACATTAAAAATATTTAAACCCTCGCATCACAGGTTAAATAGAAATCGTTTGCCTTGGTCTTCGTTATGTTTTCAGAGCATGGTCAAAAATTCCAAATGACCAAAGGAGGAAGATAAAATAACAAAATATGAAAATTTAAAAAGTGGGACACGGGGCTGTGGAGAGAGCTCAGGGGTTAAGAGCACTGGATGCTCTAACAGAGGACCCAAGATTGGTTTCTAGCACAAAGACGCTAACAACCACTGGTAACTCCACCTCTACGGGGTCCTGCATCCTCTTCTGGCCTCTGCAGGCACTGCATGCCTAGGTGTACTTATATAGAGGCAGGCAAAGCACTCATACACATAAAATAAAAATAAACATATAAAAATAAATTTTAAAAAAAAGCTAGGACACAAAGAAAAGGAAAACGTGCTATTGAATACTAGGGCCAAGAGACCGTGAGATAGCTCAGTGGGGAAAAGCACTTTGCCACCAAGTCTAACAAGCAAAGTTTCTTCTGAGATCCATATGGTGGAGAAAGAGGTGTGGTGCTGACCAGAGCTGCCAACCACATGGTGGGGGAACCACGCCTACTCCACAAGATTGAACTTTGGCCTCCTCACACACGAGGACACACAGAGACCCACACAAATACACACACACACACACACACACACACACACAGAGGCACACAAATAATTCCACTAAAGGTAATAAAATATTTTAAATACATAGAGGATGCAAGTTAATTATGAAACAATAGAAAAGTCCTTAGAAAAGAGAAGTGGTACATTTCTTCCAGGAAAAAAAGTTAACTGCGCTTGTAAACCAGCCATTAGTACTGAAAATACCATTTATAATGTCTCCTGGAAACTGGTTCTTCTGAATACAGACTAGGACTTGAGTTGTTCCAAATTCCTTTTGAAGGCCTTTGCAGAACATGTGGGGAGAAAATTTCGCTTGTGATTAATTGTAAATGCCCTCCGATTCTGCTTACTAACACCACCAACCTCTCCAACAAGAGAGTAGGTATTAAGGTCTTAGAATTCCTAAGAAATACCTCTGCCTACTTCTGTTACGTTATCACACTGAATTCAACAAACCCTAAATGATAATAGGGAATAATAATAATAATAATAATAATAATGATAATAATGATTTAAAAGCATAGCCTCACAAGGTGTTATGAAATATCCTATTGCTTCTTAGAGACTGCTGTCAAAAAGACACAGAAGGAAACATATTTCTACAGGCGTTCTTTACCAGCTCGATAGCATCAATGTAGCACCCAGGTCTGTTGGGCAGTGACTCAGAGTATGCGTCAAAAAACATGAAGAAGTCATGTTCCCTGTGGAGGAGAGTAGATGAACTCATACAGCAATGTTAGTGTACGCATTTAGAGGTGTGTTAGTTGGCTTTCCGGTACTATTGTGTGTCTGAGATAATCAGTTTTAAAAGACAAAAGGTTTATTGTGCCTCAGGGTTTTAGAAGTTGCAGTCCAGGGTCAGTTGGCTGTGTTGCGTTGTACTATGGCAATGTGTGAATGGGAGAGAAATTGCTCCCTTTAGGGTGGCCTGAAAGGAGATATAGAGACAGACAGGCAGAGAGAGAGAGAGAGAGAGAGAGAGAGAGAGAGAGAGAGAGAGACAGAGACAGAGACAGAGACAGAGAGAACCAGAGTCAGAGACAGAAAGAAGACTGCACACTGCCATCGACCTAACTCTGTCTCATTAGGTCCAACAACTCAAGGTCCTCCATGTAGTAGCAGCACACTCAAGGCATAACCTTTAACACATGGGCCTTTGACACACAATCCAGATAGAAACTGTTGCATTATGTGTTGTGAACATGGTTTTATAAGCATCTTTCACAAAAGCAGTAGTTGAGTTATCATCACCCATGGGTAGATTAGGTTAACTATAACACAAAGAGGGGTTTTCCTTAAGCAAGTTAAACATAATTTTACACATTGGAGGTTGGAATAATTTATTTTCTACCTCATTATTATGGTAGAATGACACCTCTATGTGCGTTTTTAGTAATCTTTATTTTATTTTATGCGTACGAGTATTTTCCTGGCATGTATGTGTATGCACACTATGTGCATGGCCAGTGCCTGTGTAAGCCAAGAAGAGGGCATTAAGTCTCCGGGAACTGGAGTTAGAGATGGTTGTGAGATGCATTGCCTGGGTGCTGGGAAACACAGCCTCGTCCTCTGCAAGGCGAGGAAAGTGCAGCCCAAACCCTTCTTCCCTTAAAGGGTTTGCTTTCAGGTGTCTGTTCACAACCATATGGAAAATGACAGGTCCCACGCAATGTTCTTTTGCTTTGCCTTGTGTAATGCAGTCGTTAGAACTTAACCGTGGAAATGTATCGTAGCAATCTCTTCCCAAAGATTAGACTATTGTTACAGCTCTGAGGATCAGATTAAAATGTCTGTAAGTGCTGATCTCAGAGAGTCAGGGTCGGGTATGGGAGTCTGCTCCTCTCAAAAGCCCCAGGGGGTGCAGATACTATGGGTCCACAAGACATGGTTGGAGTAAATCCTGCTGACACTGTGTACGGCCCATTTTGTTTAAAGCGTCTGTAAGAAATGATGCTTGCTTCTCAGCTAGAGCATGGAATGAGAGTTCCACTTGGGGCCCTGCCAATTTTCCATGTACTTGTTAATGATCCTTGGTGTTAACAGGTCCACAAAATTCAATTGGCTTTCATCCTAGGAAGGGTTTGTCTTGTATCTGCTCATTTGAGGAATCATGGGTGCCCTGGAATGACCTGCTATGCTTTGGCAAGTTATCTGTGACTGCTATCGTAAAATAATCTATCGGTACTTGAATTTGAGCTTCTAGTTACATTGGTTGCTTCTTGTGTAATAGTGAATTCATGCTACTTAGGTCACAGGTTATTCGTGCGTGTGTGTGTGTGTGTGTGTGTGTGTGTGTGTGTGTGTGTGTAGGTCAGAGGTCAACATGACATGTCGTTCTTCAAGACCTGTCCGCCTTGATTGAGACACAGTCTCTCCCTGGGACTGGGGGTTCACTGATTTGGGTACTCTGGCTGGCCAGCAGTAAGTCATGGATATTCTCTTGTCTCTTCCTGCCTCTCCCACGAACTGGGATTACAGGCATGTCTATCGCACTGCACCTGGCTTCATGCAGACTGTTTTCATTGAATTAAATTCCAATAGTGAGTAGCCTGAAACATAGTCTTATTTTGCCTAACTACAATCAAAATATTAGCAAATCAATATTAAGAACAGCTTGTTGAATGCTTTCTGATTTGTGTGTGTGTTGCATGTGTCTGTATCCATGTAACTGTATGTGTGTATATGCACGTGCATGTGGAGGTTGGAGGCTGATGTCAGCTGCTTTTTTGATTGTTGTTACCTTGTTGTTTGAAACAGGGTCTCTCTCTCTCTCTCTCTCTCTCTCTCTCTCTCTCTCTCTCTGAATCTAGACTCACGGATTGACTAGACTAACCAATGAGCTCCAGGGATCACCCCCTCCTTCTCCAGGGCTGTGGGTACAGAAACCTGGACTAGCTTTTTCTGTGGACTCAAGCCCTCATGATAGCGCAGCAGACACTTGGAAAGACTGTAGCGTCTACTCAGGGAGTCAAGGAGGAAGAAAATGCGCCCAAACTTTGTCTAAAAAATTAAACAGGGTTCCCCCAGGACTGCGTATAATGAAGCAAAAGGTACAGATTTGGGGGGGGATGTTAGAACGTCTATAAAGGTAGATATTGAATGAAGAAGTGACTTTCACTGCAATTATTTTACTTGAATTTTAAACGAGAAAGGATTTGTCTGCGGTGAAATTTCCCTGACGTTTTCTAAGTTATTAGTGCGTCTTTCGCAACCCTCTGAGGTGTTCACATGGTAAATGCATGGCTGGTGGCGTGTCTGTGAAGGACTTACACTGCACACAGGAGGCTGTGGGTTCCATCCCCTACTGGGGGATGCAGAAACTGAGCTTGCTTCTGTTATCCCAGCACTCAGGAAGCGGAGACAGGATAGGAGGCTCAAGGTCATTCTCAGCTACTTATGGACACTGAAGCCAGCCTGGAAATTAGGAGACGGTGTATCAAAACAACACAAGCTGTTTCCTTTTTGTCTGTTTGTTTTTCATCCTTTTTCTGTTGAGAGCATTTTCTTTCCTAGATCTGCATCTTCAAACATTCACAATGCATCTTTTGTCCCCAGTCTGGTTGAACTGCTGATGATAAAAAAAAAAAAAAATCAGATTTTTAGAAACTAAATGCTCTTGGATATTCTAGTAATTCCAAACTAGGCAGAGTTATGTAACTAATATTAATGGTATAAACATTGATTTGGGGGGGGTGTCTTTTTGAGACAGGGGCTTCCTGTATCCCTAGCTGGTGTGGAACTTGCTATGTAGACCAAGCTGGCCTTGATCTCACAGAGATCTGCCTGCCTCTGCCTCCTGTGTGCTGGGATTAAAGGAGTGCGCCACCACGCCTAGCTACAAACATTGATTCTCTATTTTTTTTAATTGTATTTGTAATTTTTATTTTATGTGTATGAGTGTTATGACTGCATGTGGGTAAGTGCACCCGTGTCGTGCGATGCCCACAGAGGTGAGAAGAGGCTGACGGATCCCCTGGGACTGGAGTTACGGACAGTTGTTAGGTGCCATGAGGGTGCAGGGATTTGACCCTGGTCTTCTGGAAGAACTACTAGTGTTCTTAACCCCTGAGCCATCTCTCTAGCCCCAGATTCTTCTAATTTTTTTTTTCTTCACAAACGCTTATGTTTTTTATTTGGGGCTTTTATCAAAGCTATCTATCAGTAACTGGAAACAGATACTTTGCTAAAACAAAAACGTAATTTATGTGTGCCCAGAAGTGGTTGCAGAATGTTCAAGAGAGGCTGAATGGGGCGGGAGTAATAGCTGTGCTTTGCCTGAAATATGATGGCAGGAAAATGGTACCCTGTGGTTCTTAACAGTCCTAGGGGATCTTTGTGAGCTATTGCACACAGATATCTGTGCACACAGATGTCTGATGGAGCAAGCAGACCTTGGGCCTCCCCGTTTTCAACATGCTGAAGATTTACGGCTCTGGAGTGTAGAGACGGGGACAGAATGCTTAAGACTGCAATTCCTTCTCTAACACAATATCACATCTCTGTTGTGGATGCAGGCTCTGGTGGGCGCTGGGTTTCAAGCTGCAAACTGCTTTTGCTGGCATTAGGGAGAGTGTGGAAAATCACTTAACAAGCTCCCTTCTTCCCCAGCTGTGAGGATGCTTCCAACTAATTCACACAATGAAAGGGACAGAAAATAAAAGTTGCCAGCTTCGGAATTCGATCTACTTGGACCCTTCCCATCCTTTCCACATGAAGAAATTGTCCTGCGGCCCATGTCAAGGACCTATACTGTACTCTGCAAAGATGACTGTGTTCTGGAGTGATCGTAAGGATAAACCTTTTCTCAGCTCTGTCTTTTACTGTATGTGGTAAAGTTTGGGTCCAATTGTGTGTTTTTCTGCACCTTCACCCTAGTGTATTCAGATTTTAGATAAAAAAATGATTATATAGAAACAGACAAAAATGGAAATACCATCGTAGATAGTATCTAAAATTATTGAAGAATGTATCACAGTGTAGCTTAGTAAAATCTACTGCCTGAGAGTTCTGAGGGTTGAATTCAGGGTCTTTTGTATACTAGGCACGGAGCTACTGCTCAGCAACATCTCCAGACCTGTTTCTAATCTTTTGACACAGGGTCTCACAAACTCCCCCAGACTGCCCTTCCTGTCACTCTGTCATCCAGAAAACTCTCAAACTTGGAAATGTCCCCTTCCCGGTGTCTGTAGTAGCTGGGATGACAGGCCTGCACCACCAGCTCAGCCTAAGAATAAATACTGTTAACTGGAGATGTGGTAGATAGTTATCACTCATGTCAAAAGTGTATTTCCGGGGCTGGAGAGACAGGTGAGTCAGTGAAGGACTTGGTGTGTACACTAAGTGTTTGCATCTGTGTTTGATCTGAAGAACTCATGTGAGAAAGAGAGCCATGCATGGAGAAGCATGCTTGCAATGTCAGCAGCCTGGGGAGGCAGAGGCAACTGAGTGCCTGGGACTTCCTGCTGGTCAACTCCACTTACTTAGTGAGCTTCAGGCCGGGGAGAGATCTTGTCTTAAGCCCCAAACAAAATAAAACAAAAAGCAGGGGAACAACCAGTAAGGAGCAACGCCTCACCTTGTTCTCCAGCCTGTATGTATGATGCATACATACACGAGCTTGTCCTGTCACCTCCACGTATGATGCATGCCTACACACACATACCTCTGCTTCTCCTCTGGTCTCCACATATGATGCATTGCTGCACACGCACACACACACACTCACTCACACATCACCTTCCCTTTGGCTTCCACATATGATATGTACCTGCAGACACACATCCCCACCTTTTCGTACAGAAACACGTGCATACGTGAACACACCACACAGAAACTGTTCCATCTACATATGTTAGACTTCTACATAAACAGCACGAATAAAGTTGAAGTCTTCATGGACAATTTAAATTCAGCAGTATAGGAAACGATTTCATGACTTGTTACATTAAAAATGGGGTCATTGTCTGCAGCATGGAGCAGAGGCGAGGGGGGAAGCCAGGCAGGAGCAGATAACAGAGCTGGTTTCACAGGAAGGTAGTGGTTGCTGGGGGAGAGAGACTTGTTTTGTTCAGTGGTATGGCTACTGCTAAGTTCCTCGTGTGCCTGAAAATAACCCACATCTATGCTCAGGGAAGCAAGCCTAATGAAAGCCCTTGGTCACATAAAAAAGCAGGTAAACAGCCAAAGGGACAGGGAAAGTCATATGACTTGTTGAGAAAAAGGGATTGGACAGGAGTGGAAGGGGTATGAAAGAGGATAATGCGATTGAAAATGCATAGGGCTGGAGAGATGGCTCAGCAGTTAAGAACACTGGTGTTCTTGCAGAAGACCCAGGTTCAAATCCCAGCACCCACATGGCAACTAACAACTGTCCGTAACTCCAGTCCCAGGGGATCCGACAGCCTCTTCTGTCCTCCGTGGGCATTGGACAACACAGGTGCCCTTACCTACATGCAGGCAATACACTCATACACATAAAATAAAAATAATATTAGCCGGGCAAGGTGGCACATGACTTTAATCCCAGCACTCAGGAGGCAGAAGGAGGCGGATCTCTGTGACTTCAAGGCCAGCCTACTCTACATAGTGAGTTCCAGGACAGCTGGGTCTACAGGAAGACCCTGTCTCAAAAAGACCCCCCCCCAAAAAAAGGAAATAAAATGTACTATGTACATATATGAGATTGTCAAAAGATAATTAAATTTTAAAAAATTTAAAAGGAATGCTTATAATCCTAGCCCATGACAGACAAGAATCCTTGGAGCAAGCCGCCTTGTGAACTATATGAAATGGCAAACCTTGGCTCAAGTGAAACACCTTGCCTCAATATGTATGTGATGGATGATGACATCCAACATCAGCCTTGGGTCTCCATGGGCACACACATACACGCACCACACACAAGCACCACACACACGCACCCCTACATTTTGACATTTTGGTTGTTAGCCTTAGCCTTTAGAGGCTGCGCTATCCCTCCAGCCTAAAACTTTTTGAAAATACAAATAGCAGACTCAGTGGCAGTTTGCACAATTCAAACTATTTTTTGTTCCCTCTAGCCATGCAGCTGTCTCTGTGGTTTGTCCTCAGACAGGAGGATTAAAAGATGCATTTTTCCCATACAATAAAAAATTTATTAGCACTGTTTTTTTCTTTTCTTTCTGGGCTACATTCCTCAAAATGTTAAGTCCTGCCAACATGATTCTCTGAAAAATCAATACTGACAATAAACTCCAGCAAGAGGCTGAGCAACTAGTGCATCTAAGGTTGAACTTGGATTCAGTTACTGGAAGCCAGCCGTGATTTTGAATTGTTCATGTGGTACTTATTGGATGTTGGTACTTCTGTGAATGTCTTCTGTAAATTGTGGAATAAATGAAGAATTAAGCTCCACAGGACATTCATCATATCGTACAGTTCACCCCATATAAATGAACACGTTGTGGAATGCGTGTTATTGAAGGCTGACTTAACCATGTGATTGTTTCCAGCCTTTACATTTTGACACTGGGCTCTTGTGCTAGTTGGGTAAGGAGTCCTGGCTTCTTAGACACTATGCAGACCCAACAGGTAATCCCGAACATCTTGAGAAAACTAAATATCATCCCGCACATCTCTGCATAACGTAACTCGCCCTGAGTTTCATGTAGAAATGTGCTCTGCGGAATTCTTGTTTACTGCTTATCCAAACCCCAGGAGTGCATTACAGCTGTCCCACAACCTGAGCTCTGTGGACCAAGCTTGATAAAAGAAAAGAAGCCCTCTATCAGAAAATAAAATGCACTGCTTAAAAAATGTTACCAACTCTTTGTCTCAATGGCTGTTTGTATTTCTTTTCATTCCATTAATTTCTGTTCTCATAATAGTGTTAATTAACTGATGACCTCCTGACCACAGATTGAACGCTCTTTTTCAGAAGTACACGTTAAAATGAAAGCAAATTTATGTAAGGGCTTTCTGTCTAAACATGCTACTTGCTGTTCTATAACTCTGAGTGTATTTGTGTTCCTGTTGTCGCATACAAGCCATCTAAGAAGCAGGACTTAAGAGAATACTTTAGCAGGGTACTGTCCTCCAAACGAGAATTATTAATGCTGCTATCAGAGTCAGAATAGAAACACAGGGAAGGTAATGTGCACATGGGCGGGAAGGAGCCCCACACTTGAGTCTGTATGAAGCCTGTTGTCAGCTGACAATCCAAAACTCCAGCACAGTTAACATTTTCTGTGAATGTTGCTCACATAAGGATGATATTTCTTTTCAGAGTGTTAAAATAACAATATACTGCACTTAAGACCTGTGTGTTCAAGACCTCAGGTGAGGCCTCCCTCCTTTCCTAGAGGATTTTCCAAACCTCACAAATAAGGGCTTTGTTTAGAGATATGTGAACTCTCTGCATGTCTGTGATCTAGAGTTGTACAGTATCAACTGAAATCCCCCTTAGGTACCACACTGTGATTTCATTGAAATTTTTTAGCAACATTTTAAAGATGGTAACTTTAAAAGTTAGTTAGACAGCTGGCGCTAGAGGGAGACCCTGTCTCAAAAAGACCAAAAAAAAAAAGTTAATTAGTAGAGGTGATAAACATTACCATTGAAATCTACCCGATGACTTTATACCCATACAGAGGTGCCAAGGATCTGACTGCAACTGACCACAACTAGTAATAATCAGATACATACAGATTAGAGATGCATGTGTCAAGATCTAAGTGTTATTAGCAAAAAAAGATGTCCTTTTGTAAGAAATAGTATTTTTTAAAATGAAATGGACACCTTTTTAAAGGTTAAAAACTCATTCAATTTTATGTCTTACAGGGCTTATACTGAGTTCAATATTGTATAACTGTATTAATTCAACTGTGAACCTAAAAATTTTATAGCCACTTTTGAAAGAGATGTATCTTTGCTCTGGAAATTGTTATTGAGTATGTTAAAGCTATAATGAAATGCTTCTTTTAAAAAAGTAAGGTCCAACATCTTATTATCATTAAAAAAATAAGATCAAACATCATTAAAAAATAAAAAAATAACAAAATAAATAGAATGCAAAAAATTAATTAATTAATTAAAAAGTTACCAAAACTTCCATGTAACTATTGCAGAGGCAATGAAGGAAGAGTCTTCTTTGAGAAGTCCATTCCCACGCTGTGCTTCTTACCCTCTGCACCAAGTGCCCATTTCTCTTAGCCCCCATGCTGAAAGTGAACATCTCTTAATAAACTTCACAACTGTACTTCAAAAAAAAAATCAGCAAAGAGTTTAGACAGAGTGACCTCAAAACTAGTCACTGACTCCCAACAGATGCGTCTTTCTATAGTTTAGTTTTCATGTATCTGGATTTTCAGGCCTGTTTGCTTTTATTTTATAACTTTATTTTTATTTGTTTATTCATTTTAATTTTGGTCCAAATATATTGCAAGGCAATACACTTGCAGGGAAATATACTAATACTTTAGTGGAACATATTTATAAAACAATTCACATAAGATGAGGATTATATAACACCTGGTAAATTTGCAATGAAGAATATCTTAGTACAAATGCTTGACTGGATACAGCTTAACATGTATGTCAGAATACATGAGGTCAGGTAGGGGTGGGGGGAGCATGGATGGGGTAGCATGTCTAAATGGATTAAGAAGTATATGGAATGTGCAAAAACTCAATAAAATTTTTTTAAAAGAGATAAAAAAGAGTCGTGGTGTAGATTACTAATGAAATAATAACTATTTTTATACAGCATCAAGCATACAGGCAGCGATCGAGTCTGGTACAAAACTTTATAAACATACATTTAGAGTCTTCAACATTTCCAAACTTTGACCAACTAGTTTTGTTCTGTTCTCTGAATTCATCCACTTATCTATCAATAAATCTATCACCTATCTATCCACCTGTTTATCATTAATCTTTCTATAATCTATTTCTGTCAATCTACTTGTCTACTATCATCTATCTATGTATCTATGTATGTATGTATCTATCTATCTATCTATATCTATCTATCATCTATCATCTATCTATCATCTATCATCTATCTATCATCTATCTATCTATCATCATCTACCTATCATCTATCTATCATCTATCTATCAATCATGTATCTATCATTATCTCCCTATATATCTACCTTGCTGCCTGGCAACTACCATCTATCTTACCTAATTTATCTCATTTATCTGTTTTTCCATCTCTATCAATTGATCATCTATTTATGTATCCATCGTCTATCTATATTTGTCATCTCCATTTATTTCAACCAGTACCCCAGGGGGAAAATTAAGCACATTTTCCCCTGTTCTATTTGAAACCAAGTTGTACATATCCACTCTACCTAACTCTTAATATTCTAGTGTGTATTTCCTAAGACAAAAACCTGTGAAGGCTAGGACAATTATTAAAATCCAGGGTGCACTGACATAACTAATAATGGTTTTATCTCTAATGCACCCCATTTTTTTGTAGATGCTGGTAGGGGATACAGCTAAGTTCATTATGTCTATGGTAATATTAGGGTTTTGTTCCACAAATTATTTTTTGACAGGGTCTCCCTAGTCACAGCCCACCTGGACATCACGATGTGAACCAGGGTGGCCTCGATCTATTAGAATTCCCCTGCCTCTGTCTCCCAAGGGGTGGGATTAAAGGCCTGTGCCACCATGCCCAGCATCCAAGAATTCTTAAGAGAAGCAATATCTACAGTGTTCTGCGAATATACAAATCATGTCTCTTGAGCAAATCAGTAGCTGTACGGTGCTGAAAGAGTTAAATTTAATAGGAAGAAATGTGGTTGACAGGGTGACAGATATTACTTTCACGAAAACCAAAGTATTTCAATGTCATAATCTAGTCCTTGGATTTTAATTTAGCATCCAGCTAGATCAGTATTCTCAAACACTTGTTGAACATGGAATACATACCTGGAATTCCTCTGTGTGTGTGTGTGTGTGTGTGCATGTGTGTGTGTGTGTGTGTGTGTGTGTGCGTGTGTGTTGTTAGGAATGAAAACCAGGATCTGGTGCATTTTGAGGAAGTGCTCTTCCAGTGAGATACATCTTTAGCCCCTTCAGGCACTCTTTAAATAATTATAGCATTTGAGAATAACTATGGGGGGTTTAAGGTGGGTATTTAACTAGTTGGAATTTCCTATATGTTGTGAGGGGTCTTTCTGAAAACATTCTGCCTTGTTCTTTGAACCAGGCATGCAGTCTGTCATAGTTGGCTCCAGTTGTTAATGAGACACATCTGGGAACAGGGAACCTTAATTGAAGAATTTCCTTTATCCAATGGCCCTGTGGGCATGTCTGTGGAGCATTTCCTTGATGGCTAATTATAATGTAGGAGGGCCCAATACACTGTGCATGGTCCCATCCCTCCGCAGGTGGGCCTGGACTCTGTAGGAAAAGCAGGCTGAACACAGCAGGAAGAGCATGCCAGTAAGTCACGTTCCTCCATGGCCTCTGCTTCAGGTTCTGCCTCTAGGCTCCTTCTGGAGCTCTGGCTTTGTGGCTTCTCTCAATTAAGAACTGTGAAGTGTTATGAGGAAAGAATCCTTTTCTTCCCTATGGTGTTTATCACAGAAATAGAAAACAGTTTAGAACACGCTGCTCCTTCAAACCTTTGAGGAAACCCTCTTGCTCTGTGAAACCTTGCCATTAGCTGATAAATATTCTCTGAATGCCATTGCATCTATGAAGTTTTTTAATGTATATGAATATTTTGCCTGCATGTATGGACGTGTGCCACCTATGTGTGCATGCCACGCCCTCAGAGGTCAGAAGAGAATGTTTGAACCAGATCACCTGGAACTGGAGTTATTGACAGTTATTAGCCACCATGTGGTTGGTGGGAAATAACCTGGGTCCTCTGCAAGAGCAGGCAGTACTCTTAACTGCTGAACCTTGTCTCCAGGCCTGTGAAGATAGTTTTCATTCTAGTTGGATGGACTATTGAAGAGCTGCCCTGCCTAAGACATTGAAATAGACTCCAGCACAGTAAGCAAAAAAGAATACAATATATCTTGATACATATATATGCGTTTGCATATCTCTGTATGTATAATTGTATATTTGCATGTGTATGTACATGCATTTCTATTGCTTTCTATATGTGTGTGTATATATATAAACAGAAGATGAGAAATTCAAAGTACTTAGCTTGGAGAAAAGACAGCTCAAAGAATTCAATACAAAAAAAGAATGGGAATTGGACATTCAAACAAGTCCTCAATAAGACATTTTTCTGTATGAAAAAAAAAAAGACATTTTTTATGAGCTACTTATGCCTTATTTAAATTCCTATTTCCTGAAAGCTGGGCCAAAGAAATGCTTAACCAACCCTTTCCATCTTGATGAACAGGCATATTTTATTGGAGACTGTGCATTGTATAGTCAGCCATTCAACAAGGAAAATATGTGTATATATATATTTAAAATAAATTACATGCACAACTTATGGTTGAATTACAGATCCAAACTGCACAGGCTCTGCCTTTTAACTTGATGAAGGGGAATCCTTGGGCAGCTGATAAGCAGCTGGTCAACTTCCAAAGCAGCTAAGGGACATTTGCAAAGGGGAACGAATAATCAAAATGGGTGCAACTTTCGTTATACCCTTTCGTTACCAACTGACTGAAAATGTCTTAATATCTAAGGAAAGAAGTAATTGTTCTTGGGCCCGTGTTCTTACCCTATCCTGGATCCCATCTCTGTTTTAATTTGTACCATGTTTGCCCATAATTATGTCTGCCTTCCTTATTAAATTAAAAGTCCCTCGGTGATTGCAGTTACTAAAAAAATGTAATCTTTCTGGCGGATAAGGTCACAGTAAATGTCACATTCTCCACAAACACGGTTTTATTCTTCCAAAAATGCTAGAAGTCGCTTTATTATTTCCACTGAGTGACTGAGACATCAGACGTTAAAAGATGACATAAAATGTCACTTTCTGCAAGGCATACAACCCAGTGGCCAATTTGGGTCTTCAAACCAATTCTGACACAAAACAACAGCACTGGTGATATTGCAATCACCAACACAGAGTGTGTGCGTTAATTTTTGTTATTTTTAGGAACTGCACTAAATTTAATCTACAGTTAGGAAAATTTGAATCAGTATTTATCATAGGTTAGTAAATAGCAATAGTTGCAGTTAATTCACCTGTACCAAAGTGCGCACAAAGTGTTTCAAATGTTCCTTACCTTTGGAAACAAGGTACAGTGAATGCATTAGCTGTGTAAACAATGTAACAAATTATCCCCAAGGACAATGGTTCCTTTGTTAGCACACAGTCAGTGTCGGGGAGGAATCCTGGCATGTCAGAACTACAGCCTCTCACTCAATCATCTCCAGCCTACACTGCTCCCTTCCCAAACAACCTTGGGCAGTTGTTGGCTGAAAATTAAGCCTCTCACTGACTGTGAACCTCTAAAGAGGATGGGTTTACCTAAGCTACACAGGCAAAGGGCAAGGACTGATCTAAGTCATCTCAAAATACAGTCTTCAACATTGAGAAAAGGAAGGGATGATACCCCACATTCTACCTAGAGCAGAATTTACAAGATGGTGGGAAAGGGTTAACAGTTTATTGGTTGTTTTTTAATTTTTGCAGATTTCGTACAATATATTTTGATCATATATTCCCTCACCCACCTAAACCCCCTACTAACCGCCCCTCCCCCCCGCCTACCAATTGCATATAGACAGTGTCGAATTTGTGTCCCTCAAATGCCTTTTGGTGTGAAGCTTGATTACCTACCAAGAATCTCAACTTTAAAGGAGACTGACTCTCCCTCTCCCAACATCCATCAATAGCCTATGGTTCCTCACATAGGGCTGGTTTTTTTTTGTTTTGTTTTGTTTTTTTACCTCGTTCCCCACCTCTTTGCTGGGATTCTGTCTGGTTTGAGCTTGCACGCGACTTGTGCATGCTGTTATCGTTGCTGTGAGTTCATGAGTAACTTCCCAGCTGTCTGAAAACCTCTCTTTCCTTATGGTCATTCATCACTTCTGGCTCTTAAAGGTCTTTCCATCCTCTCTTCCACAATCATCCCTGAGACTTGGGAGACAGAAGTTTGATATAGGGATTAACAGTCTTCAGTCTCTCGTTATCTGCAGGTTGGCCAGTTGTGGGTCTCTGTTAACCACTCTGTGCTGCATAAACTAATCTCTTCTGGCTGAGCACTAAGAGATACATTAAATCATAGCAGGTCTGAGAGGAAAGGAGTCTTTTTTAAAAAGAGATAACTCAAACGCATCCAGTTAGCAAGACCACAGGTTTCCAGTTGTCCATTAAGCAAAATTGCATCCATGTCTTTAGATATTAGAAGGTGAGGCAAAGCTATCGCTTGTACCTGAAAAAAAAAAAAGGGACATTTTACCATAACCTCTGCAGAGGACGTTATCCAAATTGAATTTCATAATTTCATTGGCTGCTACTGTTGAGATTTTGAGATATCAGAAATGTGCAAGAATTGACTTTACTTCCTAGTCTTCAACTCTGAACTTCAGAGGGAAATGAGAATAATAACATATGTATATAACTATATAGAATATGATATTTAAAAAGTCACTTTTATTGCTTTAACTGCAATGCACAATTCAAATTTCATTTTCAAATGTGTGAAGAAATCACTTTTTTAAAAAGATCTCTTTTTTCTGTTTTTTTTTAACAATCTCTATGCACAATTCAAATTTCATTTTCAAATGTGTGAAGAAATCACTTTTTTAAAAAGATCTCTTTTTTCTGTGTTTTTCCCCAGTTAATTATTTATTTAATAACCACATACTTAGAAGAAGCATTTCATTACTATTGCAATGCATATCATGGAATAATATTATTAGATTCATTGTTGACCTTAAATTAAATATAAGCTACTTAAATGAATTCTTCAAATTTTGCATAGAGATTGTTAATGTTATCTATTAAGGCTTTAAAATTACTCTCCAATTTAATAATAAGAGAGTATGCATTTAAGTGATACCTATCCATAGTCTATGTATTTGTAGAGGTATAAATTGCATCTGTAGTGAAATATATGAATATTCAAATTGTTTTCACAATTTTAAAGTAATAATTGATATCCATGGAATATTAGATTAGGATTCAGTTTCCCCTGGGAAGATGGTAAAGTTTACAAGGACTTTTTTCTAGAGTACCAATGTCCCAGGCTCTCTAGCACTGTTGGAAAAATACATCATTTTGAATAGATAGGGAAGTTTTGAGGTCCCATAATGAGATCAAATATGGGTGAGTCCTCCATTGGCAGATGGACAATGTCTGAGACTCACTGAAGTGGAAAGAGAAATCTCATACACTTTTAAATAGAGGGGCCCATTTCAAAGTCCATTGACAAAATGGGAAGTTCTTGATGACCATTTTACAGAAGAAGGTTTGTGCACTACTAAATTAAATGGCGCATGCTTTTGATCATGTTGACTAGAAGAGTAAGGTTTGTTCACGGGGTTAAAGCCTGAGGCAGTACTAGGTAAAAGCTGTAGCCATAGCACCCCATTTTGGTCGAAAGGGGCACATATCAGGCCCACTTTGTCAGAAGGGAAGATCTGCAGAGACGTTGACCAGAAGGTGAGGTCTGAGATCTCCTTGGAAGAAGCTAACATCTCCTTCTAACCACTAAGAACTGAGACCTATCACCTGGAGTTTCGAACGGGTGCCTCACACTTTCTCCATTTCATCTGGCTTGGAACAAGCTACCCATCTCCTTCTAACCACTAAGAACTGAGACCTATCATCCGGAGTTTTGAACTGGTGCCTCACACTTTCTCCATTTCATCCAAGGGACTCGGAAGTTCCTTCTCTACCCAAGGTTTCTTGAACTTCCATTTTCTCCAGGATTCCTGAGACCCAGTCTCATTATCTCCAGCATCCTGTGGGATCAAGTGGGATTAAACCTTCTCCCTATCCCCTGTAGGGCCTCAAGAACTCATACCCTCCCACCACAGTGGCCTGAGACCTTCTTCTGAACCAGGACTCGGACTTCTGTTCTGTGATCTGAAACGCCTTAGACCTTACCCATCTGGGAAAACAAACTCTGAAGCCCATCGCTGAAGAAAGAGGACATCACATGTCCAATCTCCACCCAGAGGAGGAAAGAACGAGGCATCCCTGGGTCAAAGTTCATGGTCCACAGCCACTTTCTGAAGTGGAAGCACACAAAACTTCCGCCTGCTTCCCCCAAGCACCTGTCAACCTCCAGAACCAGGGTGCTGCTGAAAGTTTCCTCCATTACTCCCCCTCCCCCGGAGTATAGCACTCACAGAGATCTTCCCTCCTAGTTCATGGGGTCCTGGAAGTGTTCTGCTCTGGCCAAGTGGTCTCATATCTTCTCTTTCCTGCAAAGAGAGCCTCGGGGCTAACGTCTGCTAAGTAACGGTCATCAACTTCTGCCATGAAGTTTCAAATGGGCCCCTCTCAATAATAATACAAATACCTTTGTGTCTGTCCACGTTTGCATCACAACTTCTCCATCTGAGGAAGGAGGCCTCACAGATATTCCATCTCATTATGGTGCCTTATAACTTCCAAATGTATCCAAGATGATGTGGGAATTTCCACTTCTGTTCAAGAGGAAAGGGAACATTCGCTCTCTACCCAAAGGTCCCTTTGCCTTCTTCCCAAAGGGGATGGGTTCCTTATATAGCACACATCTCAGATATTGCATAATTAAATGTGAATATATGAATATTTCATTACAGCTAAAATTTATAGATCTACATTTATATTATATATGAATATCAAATATGAATTCATTATTAATAAAGTGAAGGAAAATAATATTGACGTGTCAATAGATATATTAAGAAACTTATCAGAAAGTTTCAAGTATTCATTTTAATAGTCAAAATTTAAATTAATAGCGATAATTAATTTAATAATAACATCTCATGATGTATATTACCACAAACAAAAATAAACCATGACATTTTTTATTGTGAAATGATGAGAAACAGGGTTCAGATCTTGTAGTTATTTCTCCCACATTACTCTTTCCACCTGAATTCTCTGTGTTGTGTTCCAACATAAATTTTATGGGATTCCCCATCAGAAAGTCAGACAGTACAATTGTGGACCAAACTAAAGTGTTCTTCTGAGCTTGCCTTGGAAGGGTGCGGAAGCAGCAGGTAAACAGCAAGGCCAACACACCTTGGAAGGTTTTGTAGTTACCCTTAGATCTCTAAGAAGGACAGGACTGGGATGGGGAGGCTCAGAGGAAAGGACTGGCGGGGCAGTTCTGTGGTTGGGCCTGAGAAGTTTTCTCCAGTGAAATTCTAAGCATGAACCTTGAATTTGGACATCCCCTTCACCTTTGTTAGCCATGATTTTCTCAATTAAGATTGGTCAGTCTCTGTAGCTCTGACTTCATGGGAGACAGGGAAACTGCCTCTGTTTAGGAGAGATGCATTGGGAGAGGCGAGTCGCAGGGGATCTACATGTGTGTTGCTTCCCAAGCATCTCATTGAGAGCATCACAGTCCCACAGAGAAAGTGATTCATGGAGCACATTTTGCCAGGGAGAATGTTAGAAGCAGATGGCAGGTTTGGGACTGGAGGTTATGGGAGTAGATGCTCCAGGATACGTTTGTGGATAACGAAATTGCTCTCCCCAGCTTTTCTCGGCTGCCATCTTTAACTATCCTCCTGGGGATCCAACACCAACATGCTGAGGCTTCAAATTTGCAGAGGCGAGACGGTCTCCACCAAGTCTGATGCTGTTCCTGCACCCCAAGACTGTTTGTTGGGAAGAGGCCGGAGACACATGACATCTCCATTACCTGTAAATCAGCACCTCACCCAAAAGTAGATGTAGGGTCTTGCAGACCAAGTCTCATTCCTAGATCAAAGCCTGTCTCTAGACTTTGGAGCCCTTCTTCATGAGGAGGACTGCCTCTGCTAACTGGAGCTGATTTTGACATCTCCATTACCTGTAAATCAGTACCTCACCCAAAAGTAGATGTAGGGTCTTGCAGACCAAGTCTCATTCCTAGATCAAAGCCTGTCTCTAGACTTTGGAGCCTTTCTTCATGAGGAGGACTGCCTCCGGTAACTGGAGCTGATTTTGCAGGCAAATGCCGTACTTGGTCTGTGACCATCCTAGTGGTGAGCTTTCTTCTGCAACTCATTGAAGGGTGACCACCCGTGACCCCTGTGCCCCTGCAATACTGGACAGTCTGACCTGCTATATTGCACTTCCAACTCTGTGACTTTCAAGACTAGGGGGACCTGCTAGGTCTCACATGCAGGAGCATGGTTGGAACTTGTGTTGAACCAGGATTCAAAGCCAGAAGTCTGGCACACGTGCTCAGTGCCTGGGCAGAAGCTGCTGGGTTAGGAGTGCTGGATCCTCTTGGCCTTCTTGAGCTTCTAACAAGAAGAATCTGGAACTGGGCTCATTTATTTTCCCAGCAACTGGAAAAGATTAATGACTCTACAAAGAAAAGTTGCTTGTAAAATTAAAACCCATGGGATTTTTTTAAATGTTTAATTTTGTCCCACCCTATATATGTGTTGAATGATGGATGTCTGTGAGTACTCATGTGTGTAGATTAGAGAACACTGTAGAATCCATTTTCCCTCCAACTTCTACTTAGTATTGGGTATATGTTTACATTTGAGGAATGAAACCAGTTCATCATGCTTCTGAGCCAGAGTCTTTATCGAACACTGAGCCATAGTGCAGAATGGGACCTTGGAGGAGCCAGGGACTCACCTGAGTACAGGGACTACATGGAAACAGGCTGATGATTTGTAAATTCTATACTGCCAAGAAGAGTTGGAAAGTCATGAGGAAGTACCTGCACCTTCCATCACAGAAAATGTGGCTTAAGATCGGAATCTTCTGCCCAAGGGGATATAGCTTTTTATCTCTATAGCCAAGAATTTCCACTAATATGAAGGGACTTTGGAAATAAACCTTCCCCTGAGAGAACCTCAAAATTTCACCATCCGACAAGGAGACCTCAAAACTTCTCCATCTTTGTTTTTGAAAAAATGAAAACAAACACAACTTTCAGTGAGCTTTTGTAGTTCTCATACCACAGTTCTTAATCAAATTTAGACCCCCTCCCCATCCATGCCCCCCAGCCCCCACCAGACCTCATGTATTCTGCCATGTATGGTAAAACCCTATCAAGTCAAGCATTTGTACCTAGAGGTCCTTTGGTACAAATTCATTCACTGGAGTCTAGCCAGCCTATCTAGAGATCATTGCTGATGCCTACTCTGCCTCCCCCAGCAGTAATCAGTCTCCAATAGCTCCCATACTGGGGCTGACCCATCACCCATTTCCCTCGCTCCACTCTGGGCCCTTGTCTGATTGAGTTGGCATGGGTCCTGTGCTCTATGCCCCCATTGCCAGGATGGATCTTCCAACTTATGACACCCTCCCCAAGGAAAACAATCGGAATTCAGGGAAAACTGAAGATACCACAACAAACACAATTGTGCAGATAAAAATATATATTTCAACTCAACACAACTTGCTTAAAATATTAAAATATTTATACTTGTAGAATAGAATTTATTACAGAGTTATATCACTCTGAAACAGACAGTAGGAATATGCATAAAAAGTAGATTGCCAAATAGAGTGGGAAATATCAAGTCTTTACGAATTTGTTACTGACGTTCAATACCAGGAGATGATTTTAAAAAAAAAAAAAAAAGCAGGAAAACTGGAAGATATTCTTTTCTACACTTGAATATCAACAATAAAAATAACTACATCAGCAAAAGTAACAAAAGAATATCCATATCATCTGTGGCATTTGCTCAGGCAGCAATGTGAACACTGTACCAACAGTCTGAGTGGTTGTAGCTGGATTTGTGGCTTCATCAAGGTTTTTTTCGGCTGTATGTCTGGGCACAAAGGATGGGTTCACTCCATTCCTGAAGACTGGATTGTTAGCAGGAAACTCAGATTCCAGACTCTGCTTGCTACTCTTGTGTCCTAGGACATCAAAATCCAAACAGACCAAAGTTACCTTGGGGAGACAGGGAATCTCCAAGTCCCCGTGGATCACAATGGGTTTCCAGACCCCCTTTGGACATAAAATAAGGGTTCCTGCTCACCTTGCACAGTGGAATGTATTTCATGTACTGCCTCATCTGATTTGAATTGTTCAGCAGAGACTGTCTTTATGTTGTAGTAAATTGTGGCATTCCATACAGCAGCATGAGCTTCTTCCAAGGGTCTCGATGTCAGTCCCCAGATAGGTGTTCTCCTCAGTCTTGTGTTCAGCTGCTCAAATCTGGAAATGAATGACAGGGTCACATGTATTGGTTTCCGTATTGAGGTTGGTTTCTAACTACCTATAATTGGGCTTTTTTATTGTGACTTAGAGAAATGTTTTAGAAACTCCAGATCTTGTGGCTGGAGAGATGGGTCAGTGGTTAGGAGCACTGACTGCTCTTACAGAGGACCCGGATTCCATTCCCAGCACCCACTTTGTGGCTAACAACCTTCTATAACTCCAGTTCCAGGGGAATCCGACACCATCTTCTGACCTCTGCAGGCATTTCACGGCATGGGTGCACTTACAAATATTCATGCATAACACTCATACACATAAAATAAATATAAATAAAATATTTTTAAAAACCCTCCAGATCTGGCTTGAGGCTGCCTTGATCAGAGGAGGAAAGGGGAGACCTCCTTGGTCAGAAGGACACATCTGACCAATGAGGAACATTTCAGCAAATGCATAAGCTATGAGGCCCCTTTGCTAAGTAAGAGACAGAAGGTTAGAGTCCCTATTGAAATCAGAGAGTCCAAGTCCCCCCCTACATAGATGATGTGTCTATTGACCATTTAGGCATACAGACAAAGTCTGAGACCCCTTTGGCCTTTGGTTCCTCTTATGATAGCAGGCAGGTCTGATGTCCCTTTTAGCAGAATGGGAATAATTATGTTACATTTGGGCATAGGTAATGATTTCAACACCCATTTAGTAAAGAACTGTACTCTCTCTCTCTCTGCTTTTGTTAGGAGGGAAACTCCAGATGTCCTTGGGGGACAGAAAGGGAATTTCTGATGCCCCTGTCAGGGGAAGTGATAGATCCCAAACCCTCTAGTTAGAAGTGTCTCTGAGCTCTCAATGGGTTGATTAGAAACATCTGAACTATTTTGAGCAGGATATTTGAGGCCCAGTAGGGGAGAAGGGGTGGGTTCATTCCTCTTTGGGAGGAGGTGCATCTCTGATAAAGGGAGATCTTCATGATTTATTTTTCAGTTTCCCTTGGTGAGCCAGGGCATGGCTGATGCCCACTTGGATAGAAGAGCCCTTGTGTCTGATGAGGAGCTATATCAAGGCACTCTTGGACATAAGAGGAGTGTGTCAGGGCTTATTCTTCAGAGAGAGAGAGAGAAGTCTCAGGGAGATTTGAATAGATTGCTGAAGATTCCAGTCCCTCTTAGACAGAAAACAGAAATCCTGAACTCTCTTGTATAAAGAAGGTCCCAGGACTCACTCATCAACTTCCAGTTCTGCGTCACAGTCTAGAATATGTGCATCATCCATATGGTAGGCATGGCAACACTCTTAGAATTCTTCTGAGATGCTCCATGGAAGTCTTTGGCTCAGGTCCTCCTCCAGGATATGTTGATCTAAAGAAAGATCTTCATGATTTATTTTTCAGTTTCCCTTGGTGAGCCAGGGCATGGCTGATGCCCACTTGGATAGAAGAGCCCTTGTGTCTGACGAGGAGCTATATCAAGGCACTCTTGGACATAAGAGGAGTGTGTCAGGGCTTATTCTTCAGAGAGAGAGAGAGAAGTCTCAGGGAGATTTGAATAGATTGCTGAAGATTCCAGTCCCTCTTAGACAGAAAACAGAAATCCTGAACTCTCTTGTATAAAGAAGGTCCCAGGACTCACTCATCAACTTCCAGTTCTGCGTCACAGTCTAGAATATGTGCATCATCCATATGGTAGGCATGGCAACACTCTTAGAATTCTTCTGAGATGCTCCATGGAGATCTTTGGCTCAGGTTCTCCTCCAGCATATGTTGATCTAAAGAGGTCTAGTTATGTAGGACAGAACACAGATATTTAAGGTGACCAGAGAAGGCACTCAACTGAGGTACACACCTAAGTTGTTGTTTCAGAAAAAAATTAACTTCTGAACCTCCTTGCTTAGAGAAAAATTGCCTGGCCATTTTTGGCAAATAAAAAAACTCAGTTTTCCTTGGTCAGATATGAAGGTTACCTTGACTTGGATCTTCTGGAGTCCAGATGGCAATCAGAATGCTCTTCAACCCTGCTGAGTGAGTGTCCTGAGCTTTGTTGAGTCTGCAAGTGTGTGTTCAGCTGAGTAGGTCTATGAATGAAAGACAGAGACATTCCATTTCTCTTGACCAGATTCAAGACAGGTGGCCTGATTTTAGGTTTCAGCTTGGTACCATATTCATTATGAGCTAAAAGCAGGGTGTTCTCAGGTCCCATTGGTTGGAAAGGTATTTTCTGGGCACTGAGGTGAGAGGTCGAAACTCTAAGGCCGTCTTAGTAAGAAGGCCAGCTTGGGCTCACTATGGAAAAAAGGGTAAGCTCTAAGGTTCCCACAATCACAGGGTATGCATGAAGCCCTTCAACAGTTTGTGAAGGTCAGGGTTCCCTCTTGGACACAGGGTCCAATTCTGAGGCCTATTTCATCAGAGTGGCATGTCCCAGATATGCATAATCAAAAATAGTTTGTCTGTATTCCCTTTGGTCAAAGGAGTTCGATCATACACACTCCTTGGTCAGAATGGGTGTGTCATATTCTCTTACGCAGACTGAGCAGTGTAGCATCCTTGGTCCTCTGCCCCTTTAGTGAGAAGGGGAATGTCTGAGGTCCATTTAGTAAGAACGTCAGGGCTTTTGCAGAATCTTGATGGCTAAACCTCCTGTAGGGAAGCCAGGAAGGTCTGCTGCAGACTTTGTCATTTGAGAGACTTGACATTCCCTCCAATGAAGGGGGACATTGTGAAATAACCTGGAGTGGAAGCTCACTCACCCTTGTTAGAGTGAGAAACTTAGAGATGCTAATGTGCAAAGGTGAAGGTCTCAATCCCCTGGACAAATAGGGAGATTCCCATACACACTTGGGTAGAAGGTGAATGTCCCCAATACCTTCTGCAGTGGAAAAAATTCCCAGCACTGCTCATCAGCTTCACAGCCTTCAGAATTTTAAATGTCTGTACCTTGCATTGAATCGGGGGAAACCAGGAGCCTGGATTGCTGTCCAGATCCTGGTCACCTCTTCTAGTTTGACTTCATCATTCTGGACCTGGGTAGAGTTGTTGGTGCCAGTCCAGGTATGCGGACAAGATTGAAGTCAGATGACATGGGTTCTAGTTCTGCTTGTTACTCCTTGGCTCCTGGACCTCAAAGCAGAATGCAGCAATTCCTCCTAAT
>NW_008341262.1:0-458 GCF_000622305.1 Nannospalax galili | reverse complement strand
TTCCACACTGCTCCAGAAAATATGGTCAGGATCTTCATAGCAACACCTAACGTTGTGGTGCCAAATCGGTCTTATTTACTTTTCTTTTACTGTGATAAACTAACATGACCAATTCAAGGATGAAAAATTTTTGGTTTATGATTCCAGAGACGAAGTAAAAAATGGCAAGGTAATCAGACAGGTATGTTGACAAAAGACAAAAGTTCAACGATCACAGTTTCAGTCACATGCAGAGAGAATAAACTTCATGATGGGGCAAGGGTATGTATTGTCAAATCATATCCCCAGTGACATACTTGCAACAATTTGGTACACCCTAATCCTCTCCAAAGAGTGCCATCAACTGGGGACTGAGTCTTCCAATACATGAGCCTAAGGGGGACCTCCCTCCTTTAAACCATCACATTCCCTGCTTTGCACATATAGGATTGTGACCACATCATAATGCTAAATATATT
>NW_008341261.1:0-880 GCF_000622305.1 Nannospalax galili | reverse complement strand
ATTGAGGAAGACATCAGAAGATTGAAGGACCTCCCATGCTCATGGATTGGACGAATTAATATTGTGAACATGACCATCCTACCAAAAGCCATTTATAGATACAATGCAATGCTAATTGATATCCCCAATGACACTTTTCACAGAATTTGAAAAAAAACATCCTAATATTCATATGGAAGCACAAAAGACATCAAATAGCCAAAAGCCACCCTGAGCACTGAGGGCAATGCTGGGGGGATTACTATACCAGATATTAAACTGTATAACAGAGCTGTAATCATAAAAACAACATGGTAATGGCACAAAAATAGACCCATAGAACAATGGAACAAAATCGAAGACCCAAATATAAGTACATGCAATTTCAGCCACCTGATATTTGGCAAAGGTGCCAAAATATTCACTGTCAGAAAGACACCATGTTCAACAAATGGTGTTGGCAAAACTGGATCTCCACTTGTAAAAGAATGAAAATAAAACTCTATCTCTCACCTTGCACAAAAGTCAACTCCAAATGGATCAAAGACCTCAATGTAAAGCCTGAAACTCTGAAACTGTTAGAAGAAAACATTGGCAAAAAACTACAAGATAGATGTATAGGAAAGGATTTTCTAAACTGGACACCAGTTGTTCAGGAGACAAGGTCAAGAATCAACAAATGGGACCTCATTAAACTAAAAAGTTTCTGTACATCAAAAGAAGCAACCAAGGAAATGAAGAGAAAACCCACAGAATGGGAGAAAATTTTCACCAGCGACACATCTGACAGAGGTTTAATATCCATTATACATAATGAACTCAAAAACACAAAAAATCAAGAAAGGAAGTAAACCAATTAATAGATGGGCTAAGGAGCTGAACAGAGAGTTCTCAAAAGAAG
>NW_008341260.1:0-383 GCF_000622305.1 Nannospalax galili | reverse complement strand
CTCCCCAGGTTGTCTATCTTCTCTTGTAGAGGAGTCTGGGGAGGGGGCAACAACTGAATTCCCATGGGACCCCCTGGCTCCATCCCTCCCTCCATAGGCTGCCTCAGCTTCTCCTCCTCGTGGAGCTGCATAAGGTGGTGGCTGCTCAATGGGCAAAGGGAGGTAGAGGGAGGAGCTCTCAAGGAGAACTGGCGGAGCACTAGGATCCCTGCCTCTGTGACTGGAGGACTTCAATCCTTCCTGGGTGACCATGATGGAGACTTTTGGTGGGCAAGCATGGGGCTTTCTCAACAAGAGGGGCCTCTCACCAAGAGAGGACAGGGGATCCTCTTCCAGATTCTCCCACAAAATGATATAGGGGAGTTGATCCGGGTGGCCCTCTG
>NW_008341259.1:3390-6225 GCF_000622305.1 Nannospalax galili | reverse complement strand
TGAACTCCAGGATTGATTGTGGTATGAATTCACCCCCTATCAAATTCCTTACCTCTAACATTCACATCCAAGTTACTGTTAGAAATCCTCTGAGTGTGCTCCAATGAAGTCATAACTTTCCTCTCGCTAACTTTGTTTGTTTGTTTGTTTTCTCAGAACGTGAATGGGAGACACTAGTCATATCCATGGAACGTGTTTCATGACTGTACCTTCAACATTCCAATAAAAGAATTCACATGCAGTTAGAATGCAACGCTTCTCATTCTGTGTCTGAGATGAAATTTGGGTGCTCCACACAGAGAAATGAAAAGCCCCTTCATAGAGCTGTTTGACAAGGTGTTTTCCCCCTTGACTTATCACCAACTCTCCTGTGAGAAACCCCTCTGTTCCCATTATTTATTCACGTAGTCTGTACAGCTGTACTGGGCATGAAGAAACAGTAGGATACCCAGATACTTATGGTCATAAAGGAGGCTGCACAGAGATAGGGTTTTATACATCAGACTATGTAAAGAGTGATGCTTTTGTACCTCATGTTCGATTGACCAGCATCCCAAGCAATACTTACCTAGGTATCCATGGAGAAAATGCTTTATTTCTTGCAGACACCATTCACCTGCTCACTTCTCAGCTTACTTGAAGCAGCTGGCTTTCTGGAGCTAGTATTCATCTGGTGGCTGCAGTTCCCACCAGTTCCCACTTACACTTTGACTTGGTCCATCAGGCAAATGGAGCAGGGCAGGTGCTCCTGGGTTGTGTAAGAAAGCAGGCTGAAGGGCTTGGGAGAGTGCTCAGTAGTTAAGACTTCTGGCATCTCCGGGAAAGCATCCAGGTTTGATTCTCAGCACCCACCTGGTGGCTAACAACTGACTGTTTACTCCGTTTTCAGAGACTCTGAAGTCTTCGGAACTTCATGAACATTGCACAACATGTGTGCTTACACAGGCGGAGGCAGTGTACTCATACACATAAAAAAAATTTAGAAAATAATAATAAATCATTTTGAAAACGAAAACAGGATTAGCAGAGGTCAATGAAGCAAGTCAGTAAGCACCACCCTCCATGGTCACTCTTGTTTCTCCCTCCAGTTTCTTGTCATGAATTTCCATCTGACTTCCCCCAAAAATGATGTGTCTTTGACTCTAAAATAAAATAAACTCTTCAAATTTGGTCTCACCAACTTCGTGAATCCTATGTAGACTCTCACTCATTCACATGCCTAGAGGTTTGTTTCTAGGCAAGTCTAGATCCTGTCACCTTGGGAGTCTCTTGGACCTCTCTGCTAAACCACTACAAGGGGATTCTCTTCTGTCTTGCACTGTGTTCCTTGCCATACATCCTCCAGGTTCACATATGTACTAATATTCGGACACTGTATGTGGATTTCTCAAGTAGTTTCAGGACAACCCATTTCCCAATGGCTTCCCTAGGCCCCGGGGATCCATTCAACACTGTGCTCTTCCCCCATCCAACATTGCTCATCCCTCCTCAATTCAAGCATCCCCATTTTCCAACCCACTCTCCAGTAACAGCTGTCTCCTGCCATGCCATGCTACTGAGTTGTTTTTTCCCCTAGAGTATCCCTGTTTATGTCTTCCCTCCTCTGATCCAGGCCAAACTCCACTTTCCCAACTTCAACCCTGATAAACTCTCTTCCCTCCTATCCAGTCTTTCTGGTTCTTTCTTTACATTTACCTCTGTGTTTCCTTTTCCTTTCCCTTCTCCTGGTGTTATGTCAGCATATATGCTCACATGTAATGGATTGGTGCTATGATCTACAAATGAGAGAGTATGTACATTGCTTGCTTTTCTGTATTTGGGTTACTTTGTTAGTATAACAGTTTTAGTTTCATCCATTTTGCTGCAAATTTGATAATTTCATCTTCCCATTCTGCTGAGTCAAACTCCATTGTGTCAATGCACCACATTTTCATTACCTGTTTTTAATTGTGTTTTATTGCCTACCAGGATTCATGGACTTAGTGTCTGGATTGATTCATTTGTCACCCTCACACCTTGAAAGAGCAAAGCCATCTGAGGAATTTCCTCCATCATACTTACCTGTGGACATGTGTGTGAGGCAAATTTCTTGCTTGTTGTTTGACGTTGGAGGGCCCAGTCCACTTTGGTAGATGTCACCTCTGGGGAGGTGACCCGGTTTGTATAAAAAATGCAGGCAGAGGGGCTTTGGGGATAGCTCAGTACTTAAGAGCACAGGCTACTCTGGTAAAGTAACTAGGTTTGATTCCCAGAAGCAACATGGTCACTAACGACTGTCTGTATCGCCATTTTCAGAGATTCTGAAGTCTTCTGAACTCCACAGACATTGCATGACACGTGCTTGTTTACACGTGACGAGGCAATACACTCATAAACATAAAAGAAAAACTAATTTAAGAAAATAATAACAAAATATTTTGACTAATCAAACAAGATTAGCAGAAGCCAATGTAGTGAGTCAAAAAGGACCACCATCCATGGTTTCTCTTTGGTTTCTTTCTCCAATTTCCTGTCATGAGTTCCCATTTGACTTGCCTCAAAAATGAGCTGTGCCTTTGAACTGTGACCCAGTGTAGAATCTCACTCCTTCACATGCCTAGGGGTTGTTTCTAGGCAAGTCTAGATCCTCTCAGCTTAATAATCAATTTTCATTATCATGAGTCCAATACAGAGAAGAGGAGGAAAGAAATTATCATTCATAAGATCAGACAAAAAGCCAATTTACATGAAAGAAAATCAGACCACAGGGGTTCTAGGAAGAAAGATTATATCAAACAGTTTAAGCCAGCAAACATGTGATACCTATAGAAGACAAGAGGAAAAAAAACTAAGCCA
>NW_008341259.1:0-197 GCF_000622305.1 Nannospalax galili | reverse complement strand
TGACCTTCTTCATCGTCAGCAACGTGTGAAAGAAATTATTGTTATGGAAGAAAAATATCAGCTATGAACTCACCATATGCAATCCAAACAAGTCATGGAAGAGTTGACAGGGAACACTGTCAGTTATTCATAGTTATGAGGAGGGCCACAAGTGGTGGCACATGTGAGTTTGATCTCTGTGAGATGGAGGCCAACCT
>NW_008341258.1:4936-5267 GCF_000622305.1 Nannospalax galili | reverse complement strand
AAAAAAAAGTAATGGCAATAGCCTATGTTGTTTTAGGGGCATTCCTGACCAATAACTTGTAGGGAAGTATCCCACACCCAGTGCTGCTATTTTTATAATAACCCATGCCTTCTGGGGAAAGCATTGTCCACCCATGTGTAACCATTCCTGTGTTCAAACTCTTTTTATTTCAAATTGTATTTTGAAATTATCTTACAAAGTAATGGTTTTCCATAATGACTTTTTTCTTTTTTTAAATAAATAATTTTTTGAGAATTACATACATGCATATAAGGTGTTTTGATCAAATCCATGCCCACTCCCTCCCCTCCAACTCCTCCCATATCTCCCC
>NW_008341258.1:0-4389 GCF_000622305.1 Nannospalax galili | reverse complement strand
ATCTGAAGCCTTTGAGAGGGAACTGACACTGACTCTAACCACTCCAACAGCTATCAAAATACCTGAAAGCAAATCCTGAATCCATCACTCTAGAGTCCAGCCTTGGAAGACAAAAGAAAAATGAGGAGGAACCCAGTAGAGGAATGCTTTTGGAAGCCTTTGTCAAGAAATTCCAGTGGACTCATATGAACATTTGAAAATTACCCTCTTCTGACTCTTTTTCTAGTTCCCTGGCTAGAACTTGTAATGCTAATGACGTTTTTTCACACAACTTTAGATTAGTTAACCTACTCCCTTTCCCTGCATAAACTTTTAAGCCCAGGTCCTCCCCACATACACTATTTTCATATCCTATGTGTCCTATCACATCACCCCTTAAAGACATACTTTCCTCACCCCCTCATCGGCCCTTTCCAGCTGGCTGAGCAGTAGTGATTATCCCAATTAAGCATACACATCTAAATTCAAAGCTAGGATCCACATAAAAGAGAAAGCCCGGAACATTTGTCTTTCTAGGCTTTGGCCGCCTCACTCGGTATACCTTGTTTTCACTGTCTATATTGAGGGAGGGAGTAAAGTCATAAGAGTGACCCAGCTGCCTTTAACAGAATCTTAACTATGAGAGTAGAACCTCAGGCGTGGTGAACAGATGAGGAAATTTCAGCAGGGCATGGTGGCTCATGCTTTTAATCCCAGCACTTGGAAGGCAGGTACAGCAGGATCTCTGTGATTGAAGTGAGCCTGGTCTACATAGTGAGTATGAGGTCAGCTTGAGGCTACAGAGAGACCCTGTCTCAATAAGAAGAGGGCTTTTGACCCTAATTCATTTTAAAGCAGCATATCAGCTCATATTATGGAAAGTTTTTATCTACGTTGTAGTGGAAATTAGAATATATTTACTGAGCTTAATATAGAAATAGCATATAAATTCACAGTGTTATGCCAGGGAAATACTTTAAAGTAAACCACAGAGGTTGGCTTGGTGGTTAGTGGTAGCTCAGAACACGTGGTGTATTCCAGACGACCGGGTTTAATTCAAAAGACACACATGGCAACCCACAACACTCTGTAACTGCAGTTCCAAGGGATCTGACACTTTCTTCTGGCCTCTCTGAGAGATTGCACACATGTGGTGCACTTACATGGCTGCAGCCATGTTATTGTTGGTCCTAGGCAGCCCCTAACTGATGTCTAAAAATGAAAAAATACCCTTAAAGGTAATTCCCGTTAATTTGAAGAGGCATGTGTTTGATTGTGAGGGAAAGGAGCATCTGAAGGGCCTCTTTTAGTAGCACTTCATAAAATGCAAAGCCATCCTTGTGATGTCCTGGTTGGTTTTTTTGTTTGTTTGTTTTGTTTTTTTAATGTTCTTAGTTCCAGAAATACCCATGCCAGCTACCTGATGCTGAAATATTTTATTAATTTTAATTTAATTTTTAAAAAGTTTTTCTGTATTGAGGGTTTTTACCTGCAGGTATGTAAGTGCAGTCATGCATGAGCTGTCTGAAGAAGTCAAAAGAGGGGTTCACATCTGCTGGACCTGGAGTTATAGATGGTTTTCAGCCACCACGTGAGTGCTGGGAACTGAGCCCAGGTCCTCTGCTAGAGCAGCCAGTGCTCTTAATCATCTTAATCGCTGAACCATCATTTCTGCCCCCACTGGCTGGTGGGCTTCCTAGGGTTAAGGGAAGATACATTAAGATATGAACAGAAGCAGAAAGTGACCGTCTTGAAAACAAATATGGAGAGTTTTCATAATGATAAAACTAATAATAATAATAACAAAAATAATAATAATAAAGGTTGTGAGAGTAATTAGAGTTGAGGTGACGGGAATCGACCTGTTCGAGGTGGAAATTATTGTACTACAAACCAAAATACCACTCACTGGAGATGTGATATTAGGGTGACGGGAATCGACCTGTTCGAGGTGGAAATTATTGTACTACAAACCAAAATACCACTCACTGGAGATGTGATATTAGGCAGTTTCCCAAGTGTACCACATCGAAAGGACAGGGTTTTCTGTTGCCAAAGAATTTAGGGTAGGGAGAATCAGAGTGTTCAGGGACTAAGGCGTTTCATGGCTTTCTAATCAATCCCAAATGGGAAGCCCTAAACACGAGTACGCACGCGCACCACTAAATGGACCACTCAGCGCGTTCCTTGTGCGTATTGATAAATGTATGGACGTAGACGTAACAGTAATGAAGCACAGGGCTCTTCTTGGTTTTTTGTTTCAATTCTGCACAGATTACGAAGAGATAAGAAGCACATACGGGGCTAGAAAGGCAGTTCAGCGGGTGAGCCCGCACAGGATGTTCTTCCAGAGGACTTGAGTTCCCTTTCCAGCACCCCATCAGGCACCTCACAGCCACCTGGGACACTAGATCTGGGAAAGCCCATGCCTCTGAACGCCATAGGCTCCTGCACTCGTCTGCACATAATTTCGCACGGATGTGCAGACTCACAGAAAACTTAAAATTTCTTTCTAAAGAAACCCTTTAATACTACCTCGTGGTTTCTAATTGTCTCAGTGTCTATACCGAGAGAAAGCATAAAGCCATAAAATCCACACAAATGCACCTAACAGCATCATGCCTGCCAGAGTAGGACCCAAGGTATAGTATACAGCAAAATCGCCTCACCCTTCACACTTCTCCATATCACAAAGCAGTAGGATGGGGAAAAATGGGATGCAGTGTGCTCATCTGAAATAGATATGTTACAGCTGAGTGTCCAAGAGACCACATGGGAGCTCAGCACTCTAGTGTTCGTACCTAAAGGCATGTTGAGGAATTTCCTTTTTTGTTTTTTCTCCCCCATGTTGGACCTAGTCGTTCAAGTGTTCCTAGATCCTCATCTAAAGGAAAGGGGTTTCTATCAGTCAGGTCTCAGCTATTTTAGGTCGGATGAGGTAATGTCTTTTCACATAAGAACGACTTTGTAGTGTTGAAAATCATGGAGTTGATTTTGAGAAAACTTGATGGGCACGTTTATAAAAAAGAAAATATGAATAAGCTTCTTTCCATCAACATGGACCATGTTGTTTTTTGATTCTTGTTGTTTTTCCCTCCTAGACTTCCGAAAATTCTGAAACATATTTTCTTATTATTTTTACTTTATTTTATTTGTATGAGTGTATCACCCAGATGTGTGAGAGAGCACCCGTGTAGTATACTGCCACGGAGGTCGGAAGAGGGCTTCGGTTTCCCTCGGAAGTGGAGTCAAGGAGGGTTCGAGGCCGCCATGTGGGTGCTGGGAATCGAACCCGGGTCCTCAGGGAAAGATGCATCTGGAGGGCCTGTCTCTGTGGCTCTTCAAAGAAAGCAAACCCATCCCTGAGATGTCATGGTTGTTGTTGTTTTTTGTTTATTTGTTTTATTTGTTTGTTTGATTTTATTGTTCTTGGTTCCAGAAATACCCATGTCTCCTACCTGATGCTGAAATACTTTGTTAATTTTAATTTCACTTTAAAGATTTGTTTTCTGAGTTTTTCTGCCTGCAGGTATGTAAGTGCAGCCATGAGTTGATATGTCTGCAGAAGTCAAAAGAGGGGTTCAGATCTGCAGGACCTGGAGTTTTCAATGGTTTTCAGCCACCACGTGAGTGCTGGGAACTGAGCCCAGGTCCTCTGCTAGAGTAGCCAGGGCTCTTAATCATCTTAATCGCTGAACCATCATTTCTGCCCCCACTGTCCAATCGTCTTCTTCGGGTTAAGGGAAGATACATTAAGATAGGAAGAGAACTAGAAAGTGACAGTCTTTAATACAAATAGGGAGAGTTTTCACAATGATGAAACTAATTAATAATAATAAATAATAATAAAGACTGTGAGAGTAATTAGAGTTGAGGTGACGGGAATCGACATGTTTGAGATGGAAATTATTATACTACAAACCAAAATACCACTCACAGGAGATGTGATACTAGGCAGATTCCCAAGTGTACCAAACCGAAAGGCCAGTGTTTTCCTTTCCTGTAGAATTTAGTGAGGGAGAGTTTTCACAATGATGAAACTAATTAATAATAATAAATAATAATAAAGACTGTGAGAGTAATTAGAGTTGAGGTGTCGGGAATCGACATGTTTGAGATGGAAATTATTATACTACAAACCAAAATACCACTCACAGGAGATGTGATACTAGGCAGATTCCCAAGTGTACCAAACCGAAAGGCCAGTGTTTTCCTTTCCTGTAGAATTTAGTGTAGGGAAAATCAGAGTGTTCAGGGACTTAACGCGTTTCGTGGCTTTCTAATCAATCCCAAATGGGAAGCCCTAAACTCGGGTACGCACGCGCACCACTAAATGGACTGACTACTCAGCGCGTTCCGTGTGCGTATTGATAAATGTATGGAGTTAGACGTAACAGTAATGAACACAGG
>NW_008341257.1:0-220 GCF_000622305.1 Nannospalax galili | reverse complement strand
AATCTTTTAAGAATTAGATAAAAGCTCCCAAATACTTTTGACATTTTTGGCATTTGGAAGAGACTATGTTGCTAAGAGGCCCAAGGACAGTGTGAGTTTTAGACAAGAAACTGGCTACTTTTCTTTGGGGTCTTTTTTCCCTAACTGCCTTGCCAATTCCTACCTCCTATTTTTATCATCCTCTGAAGAGGTTACCCAACTTGCAGATAGGGAATCAGGA
>NW_008341256.1:0-259 GCF_000622305.1 Nannospalax galili | reverse complement strand
CCTCTTTCTGGGGCTCCGAGTCTTTCCTTTCCTCTCCCTGATCCTTTGCATTCAGTACAACCCAGTTACTGAATCCACTGCCTGGGAAATCTTGGGGCTTCTTCCCACCCCATCTGCCTTTGCATCCCTGGGTGGCATGGCCATGGCCAGGATCTCAGGTCAGTCCAACACCCAAATTCCTGAGGCCAAAATCATCCTTAGAAGATTGCAGACCTAAGGAGAAATTCTGAAAACTTCTGACCCACATTGGAATTGGTCC
>NW_008341255.1:0-283 GCF_000622305.1 Nannospalax galili | reverse complement strand
TGAAATAATTCCATGCATTCTATCAGACCACAATGCAGTAAAGCTTACAATAAACACTGGAAGAAGCCCTAGTAACCACATAAACACATAGAGATTAAACAACACACCCCTGAATGATGAATGGGTCAAAAGAGAAATTAAGAAAGAAATAAAAGTATTTCTGGAACTAAATGAAAAGGACAGTACAACACAAGAAAACCTCTGGGACATGCTGAAAGCCATCCTTAGAGGAAAGTTTATAGCTCTAAGTACCTACATCAAAAAAATCAGAAAGAACACAAAT
>NW_008341254.1:0-335 GCF_000622305.1 Nannospalax galili | reverse complement strand
TCCCATGCCTCAGTAGCTGGCCCTACATCCATGGGCATACCAGAGCACTAATTGGACTCAGAGGGTTAAAGAAAAGAAAACATGAAATCAGGAGGGAAACATGGTGGGAGGGTCTAGCAGGGGGTGTGGGGAGGGGTTGGTGATGGATATCATAAAATATACTGCATTTGTGTGTGGTTCTTGAAGCATAAATAAAAATTATATTTAAGTTTGAATTGGTGAAGGATCACTTCATCTCAGGAACTGGAGGATGGCCTTGGCAACACAGAACGTCTGTCTCTAACAACAGTGTTCAATTCTAGAAAGACACATGATGTGATGATATATTATGTCTT
>NW_008341253.1:0-554 GCF_000622305.1 Nannospalax galili | reverse complement strand
ATAACTGACCAAAGCAGGGGGAGCGAATGCCATCCTCAACTGCTGCCTTACACAGCTTCCTTAAGGTACCATGAGAATATGGATTCCAGACAGTAGGGTTCTGTAGTCCCTGATTGATAGTAACCGAGAAACATGGTGGAAAAATCTCCCATTGTATCATAGAAGAGGGGCCTAGGTAGGAGCGGCTTCCAGTCTTCCTCCAGAAGGGAGGGGTAGATGGACTAGAGGGGAACTTCCTTAAAGCTAGTGCAAGATGGTGGAAAGTAGCCATTGCCCTGTAATGGTGGAGCAGAGGCTGCCCTAACTTCCTGTTTTCCATCAAAGCTAATACAAGATGGCAAATGGTAGCCACCGCCCTGTAATGGCAGAGCAGAGGCTGCCCTAACTTTCTGTTTTCCATCAAGGGAGCTCTCAAACCCCAATTCGTTATTTTTTATAGCATCATTAACAGTCATAGTTTTATCGGAACAAGAATCCGTTAGTTTTGTTTTAATGGGAAATGCCTGGGACAGGCCATCCCCAGCGTCCTGTTTTTGTATTTGCTCATCTATCTC
>NW_008341252.1:0-2843 GCF_000622305.1 Nannospalax galili | reverse complement strand
ATCCATTCATCATTCATTCCCTCATTGAACACATGTTGGAGGACCTGCGAGTCTCAGTTCTAGCCAAGACCGGTGCTGGGAACTCGTGGTATGCAGTGAAGAGAAAAGGCAGAGCTCTGCCTTTGGCGGGTTTTCTTGTAGAGGAGCACTCGAGGGGACAGACTGAACGAATTGGAAAATAAAATATGTAGGATGTCGGGTGCTGGCAAGTGCTGGAAAGAAACCAGAGGACAGTGGTCCAGGGAGTGACTGCACAGGGTGATGGAAAGGGACTGCAGTTTTAACCAAGATTACTGTGGAACGTGTCTGGAGCTGACATGGAAACATTTTGTGGAAGGAGCTAAAGGAGATATAGAGGTGAGGTTGGAGGGGCCCCAAGTCATTTCAGCGCTTCGTAGAGAACAGAGTGGTCTTCAGAAGAAAACGTTCACCAATGAGCTGGGTCCTTGGGTGAAAAGGAAACCATTCACGCTTGCCTCTGCAGCAATACCCACTTCCCCAGCCAGCACATCAGTGTCTATTGATGACGTAGTAAACGTCAGCAATCCATGGAAAACTAATTCAAAGTAGTTGTGAAGTAAAATGAACAATTGCACTGGTGATAATGAGTCTCTGGAGTGGTTGTAGGTTATGTCGGAGAAGTGCTCAGTTATAAGTGAACAGGAGCCTGATTTCTTAGGGCCAACGAGACGGACGGCTCAGCAGATAAAGGTGCTGACTGCCCAGCCTGATGACAAGGTGTCTCTGGACTCACATGGTGTAAGGCAAGAACCAACTCCTGCAAATTGTCCTCTGGCTTCACACAGGTACCATGAGGCACTTGTGTGTGTACACATACAAAAACATGCAAACAAGTAAATACATACATAAATAAATAAAAAGATACAGTAAAACTTTTTAACTTAAAAGAACCTGACTTCTTACAGTTAACAACCAAGCACAGGATAATTAGGAAGGCTTGAACACAGTCCATTCTTTCGCAGAAATTGAAACTATGAGAGGCCTTCCAGAAAACTTTTATTGTGCTTAAATATGTTCAAAAATGCGATCCAGTTTGGATCCACCTGTGAAAGTCAGACATGAGGGAGCGGAGGTCCCATCTTTTTTGGGGATGGTTTTTCCTATTTAGAGAAGAATTTGCTCAATTCATATCTTGGGGCTCTGCGGAATTAGCATGGGGCTGATACGTAAATGAAGCCAGAAACAGCTTATATTTAAAGATTTTGGTTTCTAGAGCATCCCAGTCGCACCTCTGCTGTTTAGCAGTCAGCTTTAGGGTTTGCTTCAAGGAACCCCATTACAGGGGTCCATTTCCATTAGCGCTCAGGTCCCCTGCAGGGGCGAGGTAAGCTCTAGGGGTGAGGCGCTCACTGAGGTCACGTGGTAAGGCACAGCGGAGCCTAAGCAATGCTTTTTCCGTGCATCCCGCAGGAGCCCAGTGTCAAACTGACAGCCCCTCTGGCAGATTCATGGTTTGAACCCACACGGGAAATCAGGGCTTCAGGGCAGTTAATCGGAAAGCCAGCAGAGTGGCTGTTTTGGGAAGAAAGTTTTTATCTTTTAATAAAAATTTATTGACACCTAGAAAAGTTAAATGTGGACAAGATTCTGATCTAGGAAGCGTTCTCACATCCTGTGGCCTCTTCAAGAGGGCAGCTGTCACTTAAGGGCCCCGAAGAAGAGGACGGATCTGTTTATTTATCTGTAGGCTGTTGTACAATGTTCCAAACACGGTTCCCTCAGTGTGTGGCTATCGAACTCCCCTTCTGATCAGTACAGGCTCTGCCTCACTTAATAACAAACAAGCGATTTGAGGAGCTGTATTTTTCCTTTCACTCTTCAGGCCTTAGAAAGAAGTAAATGCTTTCTGGAGTCTCTGGCTTTTCTTCGGAGATGCTTTTACATTTCTTTGTTTGACCCATGGTTTGAAATCTCTTGGCCTGAAGTGCTTGGAGAGTTCTGTGTGCTCTGTGCTTGAATCCACATCAGGATATTCTTTGTATTTATCTACCGTTTACTTGGTGCAGATGGACTGACAGATAGGGCTGAGATTCGGAGAATACCTCAACACTCCTAGTCTTAGCCTCCTGCTGCTGTGATAAACTCCATGACCAAAACCACTTGGGGAGGAAAGAGCTTATTTCAGCTTATAGTACAGTCCTTAGTCAGAACTTGAAGCAGAGACCACTCAGGGACACTGCTCACTGACTTGTTTCCCCTGGCTTGCTCACCTTTCTTACATAGCCAAGGCCTGCCTGCCTAGGGATGGACGTGCCCACAATGGACCAGGTCCTCCCACAGCAATCAGCAGTTAAGAAAATGCTTCATGCACATGGCCCCAGGTCACTCCAATGGAGGAAACTCCTCAACTGACCTTCCCTCTTCTCAGGTCACTTTAGTTTGTGTCATGTTGACAAAACTAACCATCACGGTCATAGAACCCACTTTAGAGCTTGTCTGGATCCCTTTGCCTTTTACTAAGGTTGTGCAGATTTTCAAAGAAAGGCGAGGGATGGTGTGCCTGCCTCCCCAGGAAAGATAGTACAGCCACGTTTCCCTACTATGGTTGGGCATTCTAGTTCCTGCCAGCAGGAATGTTGTTCCTATGTGCACAATGCATGGGTGTCAGCCTGTGTTCCGGGTAGATGCTAGAACTTTGTCTTTGCTACATCACAGGACCCAAAGAACATATATTCTGCTGTGGCTCCTGTAATGTTGATCCCAGGAAGATGTGTTTGGGACTGTGCTACACAGAGCTGTGCTGGAATACCCACCTGGCTCCTAACTGGCTGTGTGATTTGGGGTAAGGTTTCTAAGTCTCCATTTCTTCACTTGCCAAGTGG
>NW_008341251.1:2323-2457 GCF_000622305.1 Nannospalax galili | reverse complement strand
GACCCCCACTCGTCGTGCCACTGTAGAAGTGTCCTGCGGGTCGGGACAAATGTTGTCACATTGGAGCATTGATTTGGCACATGAAACCATGGAATACCAAATTTGTATCTTGTGATCAAACATTGGGGCATTAT
>NW_008341251.1:0-1092 GCF_000622305.1 Nannospalax galili | reverse complement strand
TGATGGCACAGTGGAACATTGTGATGTCATATTGTAACATTGTGATGGCACATTGGAGCAATATTATGGCACATGAGGCCATAGTGTTGGCATACTGGAGCATTATGATGTCACGTTTGAGCATTGTGATGTGACATTGGAGCATTGTGCTGACATATTGGAGCTTTGTAATGTTACATTGGGGCATTGTAAGGGGACGTTGATTACCGTTTTTGCATATAGAGCATGGTGAAGACACAACGAATCATTGTAATGACACAATGTTGATTTGTGATGGCACAATGGAACATTGCAAAGTCATATTGTAACATTGCAATGCCACATTGGAACAATTTAATGGCATATGGGGCCATAGTGTTCGCACATTGGAGTATTGTGATGTCACTTTGACCATAGTGGCGACACTTTGAGCATTGTGATGTCACATTGGAGCATTTTGATGGCCCATGAAACATTGGAATACCAAACTGGAATATTGTGATGACACATTGGGGCGTTGTATTTGCACACAGAGCATTGTGATGACACATTAGGGGCTTGGTGAGGGGACATTCGGCATTGTGATGTCACATTGAGCATTGTGGTGACATATTGGAGTATTGTGATGTCACATTGAAGCACTGTGGTGATGCATTGGAGCACTGTGATGTCACATTGGGCGATAGTGAGTGGTCTTTGAGAACCGTATTTGCATATTGAGCATGGTGACGACACAGTGAATCTTTGTAATAACAAAATGGCACATTGTGATGGCACAAGGGAACATTGTGAAGACATATTGTAACACTGTGATGGCACTTTGGAGCAATGTAATGGCACATGGGGCCATAGTGTTGTCAGATTGGAGCCTTGTGATGACACATTGGAGGATTGTGAGGGGACATGGATTACCATGTATTCATATTGAACATGATGACGGAACAGTGGATTATTGTAATGACACAATGGCACATTTTGATGGCGCAATGAGCATCGTGATTGCAAAATGGAATATTTTTACTTCATATTGTAACGTTGTGATGTCACATTGGAGCAATATATTGGCACATGTAGCCATAATGTTGGCACATTGGAGCATTGATATGGCACATG
>NW_008341250.1:0-796 GCF_000622305.1 Nannospalax galili | reverse complement strand
TGTCTCTCAAAGGGATAATAGTTGTCCACAGATGAAGGCAAAACCTTACTCGAAAATCCCAATGGCCTCCGCTGTAATTCCCCTATGGGGGCCTGCCAGAAACTCCAAACAACATCTTTATCTGCCACTGATAGCTTGGGTCTGCTGGATCATATGGCCCAAGGGGCAGAGAAGCTTGTACAGCAGCCTGGACCTGTTGAAGGGCCCTTTCCTGTTCCAGGCCTGTTGGGAGCTATTAGTATAAGCACAGCCATTATGTACATTGAGCTGTGGCAGGCTTGCTTGTTTACTTTATGATCTTTCACCTTGACTCAAGAGTTTGTGTGTTTTGCACACCAGTACCTAATTACTCTGCCAAGTCAGGAGGAATGTGTAGATAATTTAGGGAAGACGGTTAAATGGTGGAATTCACAACAAGTATTTGACTGTTCATTGACCCTCAGATAAAGGTGGGAGAAAACAGCTGTTGAAGCTAATAGCTAAGCAAAAGGTGGCTATCTGATGTTCTACTGTATAAAAAGGCTGAGCTAAAATAAACTGGGGCTGCAGTGTCTACTGACAGTCCTCCCAAGTATCTTTCTCTGTCTCTCATTTTTCTTTCAATCCTCACTCCCCCTTTCAGGTGCTGTTTGTCTTGGCCAGATGGCACCAGCACAGGCCCCACTCAAAGGTAGCTGCCTTCCAAGTCACTTGATATATGGGTCATATTAACACACCCAGAAGAGGAGTGCTCTGCCTCCAGAATCCAAGTGTTGTGCTTCTTTCTTGGTGGAGGGAGGAGCCAAATGCAACAACT
>NW_008341249.1:0-358 GCF_000622305.1 Nannospalax galili | reverse complement strand
GATTTCATTCCTTCCGTTTCCCTTTGTTTTCTTGGTCAGCAAACTCATAGGCCTAGACATTGGTTCACTTCTAAATTAATTATACATACTTTTGCTTTCTTGACAGTATTATTTTTGCCATTGGTTGTATGGATAAAAGAACTAAAATAGCCAGGTGTGGTGGCGCACGCCTTTAATCTGAGCACTTGGGAGGCAGAGGCGGTAGATCTCTGTGAGTTGGAGGCCAGCCTGGTCTACATACCGAGTTCCAGGCCAGCTGGGGCTACAGGGAAACCCTGTCTCAAAAATACCAAAACAAAACAAAACAAAACAAACAAACAAAGAAAAAACCAAAGAAAACCCTTTGTAAGAATATGAA
>NW_008341248.1:0-206 GCF_000622305.1 Nannospalax galili | reverse complement strand
TGTTGGTGTTTCCTTCCTAGCCTCTTCATTACTATCTAATCTTCTGGAACTATCTTGAGTTCTTTAGAATCTTGATGATCTCTTCTTTTTGCTCCTCTTCTCTTTCTCCCTGAGAGCCCTCTTTGCTATCCTCTTCTGTACCCCGCTGTATCACCGCATTTCCAATGTGATAATGTAAGGCAAATAACTTTGATACTATATTTATG
>NW_008341247.1:0-5881 GCF_000622305.1 Nannospalax galili | reverse complement strand
ATTTTGACTATGTTTAGTGATCAGCTTAACTGAAGTCATGATAATGGTAGTGATTTCACACGGAAGGGACCACTGTAGAACATTTTCTTATTAAAAGGACCTGGAATTTGAAAGGAATTGGTCCTAAGAGCCAGATATGAGGGAAAACATATGTAGTTTATTTTTCTGAGTCTGTTACTTCACTTAGTATAACAGTTTCTAGATCCATCTATTTACCTGCAAATTTCATTATTTCATCTCTCTTCACTGCTGAGTAGAACTCCATTGTGTAAATAGACCACGTTTTTGTTAATCACTCATCAGTTGCAGACACTTAGGTGGCTTCCATCTCTTACCTATTGTGAAAAGAGCAGCAACAAACATGGTTGTACAAGTAAGTGTCTCTACAATAGGATAAGTCCTTTAGGCATATGCCAAGAAGTGATATAACCAGGTCATATGGTAGGTTCATTTTCAGTTTTTCAAGAGTTCTCCACACTGTTTTCCATAGAGGTTGCATGAGTTTGCAATCCCACCAGCAGTGAATGAGCGTTCCCCTTTCTCCACATCCTCTCTAGCATTTGGTATCATTTGTTCTTTTGATCGTAGCCAGTCTGATTGGGGTAAGGTGATACCTTAAGGTGGTTTTAATTTGCATTTCCCTAATGACTAATTGTTGGAATGCCAGTTTGGGGTACCCAATGTCCATAGGAGTCCGCTCCCCAATAACTCAGTCCTCAGACCAGAAGATGCAACAAGCATGAGGATTTATTATGTTTTGCAAAATGGACCCCTGCTTCACTCGGAGGGCAGAAGCCCAGAGCCCAGTTCACAGGCTTCTTTTAAAGACAAAGACCACAAACTAGAGAGAAAGCAGCAGTAACATCACAAGCGGCGGCTATGTGCCAAGCAAAAAAGCGGAGGCTATGTGCCAAGCAGAGGTAGGGGGGATTTCTGGGATGATTTCCAGCTTTGGGCAAAGAACATGAAAAAGGTCAGCTCAGCTTGTTCTTAGCATTCAGAATTATTTTTTATTTTTACTTCCTTGTACAGTTCTTTGGCCTGAAGGACTTATTTCCTTGTCTTTAGCCTAGGGGGACTGAATTAGGGTCCTTCAATGTAAGCTTGTTAGATTTTTGAGATAGCCATAGAATTCACAAAATCAAAGGATAGTAACTAGAAGGAATAAGCAATAATTTGTACCTTGAATTATACTTGAGTAATTCACAAATATTTCCCTTTCCTTCTCCAGAAAATATGTTGTCAGTGACTCATGAATGCTCCTGAGCAGTACTTTAGTTCTTTTCTTAAACGTTTAATCTCTTCTGCTTTCTTCTCTCCTTGCGCCTTGAATTTCCAATGTAGTCATTTTACTCTTTTGATAACAAGTTTCTCTCATTTTTGCTATCTGATCTTTTCCATGTTAGCCAACCATACTTCCCCTTTACTGTAGTTATAATGAGATTAACAACACCTTCTCCATGAAAACTACTAGAAAACATCTGAATGAATTATTAGAACACAGAAACAAATGGCTATCAGGTATAATTTATGGGCATGCAATTGGGTGATTGAACTCTGCTTCACAGCATTTCTTCCCATGTTCCCATCTCAAGGCTGTCATAAAGGTTAGATTGAAAGTGATTAAGCTCAATACAATTTGCAGGCTCTGAAATTTTTACCCTTCAGACCTGGAACATGTCCTTGTGTCTTGATCATTTACTTTATGCAATAAAATGCCTGAGAAATGTAGAGGCTCCGTTCCTGACTTCATGGGTAGGTGTCTGGGCATATGCTGCAGATGCAATACAAACAACTATTTCATGGAAAATAAAACGCAATACCAAGCCTTTCAAATATATCTGTAGTATTAGTGACTTAAACCAACTGTAGTAATCGATTTTTTTGCTGTTAGCATTGTCTATAAATATAGAAAACATATCAGTTGAGTACAAATATATTTTTTAAACTTTCTCCTTTGTATAAACTTTTAAAAGATGCTATATTGTGGATAGTAACCCTTCCCCAACAATGTAATCTTTGGAAGACTTATTACATTCCCGTTGGGCATAAAAATAAATTAGAAAAGTAAGTCAGTTAAACTTGATGTGCACCTTGGGTGGTTAATGACTCCTTTCTTTAGACAACATTCCTCTCTTTGGAAGATTCAAATAAATGATTGGATAGATCTCAAAGCCAGAAAATATTTCAGCAACTTTTGTGAACATAAAAAGCTCTTTCAAATCTGTGTGAAGTAAGGATTCAAGAACATACACAACTATTTGTTGTTGGATGCTAGGCAGGTTGCCAAGAAGAACTGAGTTGGTTTTTGCTAAAAAAATTAAAATGATTAAATTAAACCATTAAAGTTCGTGTTCAAACCGAACAAAAATGACAATAAGCAAAGTTAAACACTTTGTTCCATGGATTATATTTATTCATTCTTCTACAACATATCTGTGAACAGGTTTATTTTCATTAGTGTGTTGTAAGTAAAACAGTAGTGATGTTCTGCAAGCAAAAACTGCACCCTCGGTTATAATTGACTGGCGATGTTTCTAAAAGTCATTCTTCATAAACATTCATTTTGTCATCTATAAAACAGCATAATCAAGATAACTCTTGATTATCTTGCTGAAAGCAACTTGATGTTCTCATAAACATGAATGTTTTACATGAAGAGAAAATTTTATATGAGAAATTTAAAACTCTAAATAAGATAGAGGTGAGGCGTTACATATTAACAGTGAATTAATTTATATCTGTTAATGTATGATATTGTAAAAGATGACACAAATACTCAGAAGCTACTTAAACCTAATGTTTGTTGATATGCATTCCAACAGAAAACTCTCACTAATTCCTGTACATAATTTCAGATATTCTTCCCAATATTCCTACTACACACATGAGAAAATCGTATTTTAGGTATTTAAATAAAATTTCTGAGAAAATACAGAATCACAGGAAGCTATTGTCTGAATTTACATAAGTGAGGCACTGCTCACTAGTTAGATATCTTTTAAGTGTCCATGGAGAAGAGAGCATTGGATTTTCCTGGAACTGCAGTTACAAATGGCTATTAGTTGGTAAGTGGGTGCTAGGAATCAAACCTGGATCCTCTGGAACATCAGCCAATGTTCTTAACTGTTGAATCATCTCAACAGCCTCTAGTTAGATTTTGTAACATTTTAATATGAGTGACAGATTAACAAACTTTATTATTATTCCAATTGTGCTAGTAGTGCTAAGAATTGAACTCTGTCATACTAGAGAAAGCTCTCTACTATCCACATACACCCCAGTCCAGACGACTCATTTGAAAATAGGCAATTTTAAAATCAGATAATTTTTATTAATTGTATTTTAGGTAATCATATTACTACATATAAAATTTAAGATCAAGAACATCAAAAAGTATGGCCTGGAGAGATGGCTTAGCAGTTAAGAACACTTCTTGCTTTTCCAGAAGACCAGTATTCAGCTCCCAGAACACAGAAAGGCACCTCACAACCACCGGTAACTTTGGTTCCAGGGAATCAGACATCCTCTTCTGGCCTCTGAGACACATGTGACATACATTAACACAAACACATGCACATCCGCATGAATAAAAATAAAAAATATTTTCAAAAACAACAGCAAAAGTATAAGAAAAGTGCTCACATTTGTAGTCCTATTGACTTATGAAAATCAAAATCACCTATTTAGTGTTAAGACATGTTGAAACAATTGTAGGGTCATAAAAATAATCATTTCAAAGATAATTTCTGAAATATTTCTAATAAACAGATATACAAAGTGGTTGACACAGTTTATATTCTACCACCAATGTGTGAAAGTTTTGAGTGCTTATATCTTTGTGAAAAATTGTAGTTATTCTTGCAATTTTTTTTTCATTTAGGAGAATGTGCATCTTGGCAATTTATTTATATCCTATTCTGAAGTGTTCATTGAAATACATTGCCTGTTCTTAAAATTATACTGATTACCTTTATATTATTGAGTTGTAAGTCTTTGAAATATTTATGCTATATAATTGACAAATGTGTGTGGTACAACTATTTCATTTCATTTTATGCTAGTTTTTTTCATTTCCATGCATTATTCTTCAATGAAGAGCATTTTGAATTTTAACATTTAGTATCAATTTATTTTTTGAGTAATTTTTATGTGCCCTCATAAATATTTCTTATCTAGAGGTAGAAAAAATTATGTTCTTCTGAAATTTAGAGTGGTAGACTTTATAATTAGCTCCATAACTTGTCAGGTGTGAAGGAATCTATGTTCATTTTGTTCTATTTCGCTATGGAAATGAAAAATTATTTCATTTCCTTAGATTCCATAAGTATATTTAAGGAATCCAAGAATGAAAACTCATTTAATTATGTCTCTGACGTGGTTGCTTACTGACGTGGTCACAAATAAATATATTTCTTATACATTTTACAAAATGGCTGCTTAAAACACTCTTTTGCTAGGGAAAATTCTATTTCTTTCTCCATATTTTTTAAACAGATATATTCCCCCTCATTTTTTATTGACTATTCAGCACTCAAGTAGGGTAGCTCACAATGGCCAAGTAACCCCAACTTCAGGGGATCCTTTTAAAAACATATTTTATTTATTATTTTTATTTTATGTGTATGAGTGTATTGTCTGCCTGTATGTAAGAGCATCTGTCTTGTGCAATCCTTACAGTACCCAGAAAAGGGTGTCAGATTTTCTGGATCTGGAGTTACAGATGTTTGGTAGCTACTATGTGGGTGCTGTGAATCAAACCCACATCCTCTGCAAGAGCATTCAGTGTTCTTAACCACTGAATCAACTCTCCAGTCCCATACTACACCTTTTTCTGGCCTTTATAGGGACCTGCAACTTACCTGAATGCATGCATAGACAAACATATGAACTTAAATAAAAATAATATTAAAACAATAATAAAACAAAAGATGTTATATGTTTTGTCACAATTTGTTTTCTATTATGTTGTTGGAACCCCAGTTTGGGGTACCCAACGTCCATAGGAGGCCGCTCCCCAATAACTCAGTCCTCAGACCAGGAGATGCAACAAGCATGAGGATTTATTACATTTTGCAAAACGGACCCCTGCCTTACTCGGAGGGCAGAAGCCCAGAGCCCAGTTCACAGGCTTTTTTTAAAGACAAAGACCACAAACTAGAGAGAAAGCGGCAGTAACGTCACAAGCGGTGGCTATGTGCCAAGCAAAAAAGCGGAGGCTATGTGCCAAGCAGAGGTAGGGGGGGATTTCTGGGATGATTTCCAGCTTTGGGCAAAGAGCATGAAAAAGGTCAGCTCAGCTTGTTCTTAGCATTCAGAATTATTTTTTTATTTTTACTTCCTTGTACAGTTCTTTGGCCTGAAGGACTTATTTCCTTATCTTTAGCCTAGGGGGACTGAATTAGGGTCCTTCACTAATGATGTTGAACACTTTTTGAGATGCTTCTTAGCCATATTTATTTCTTCCTTTGAGGACTCTCTGTTTAGATCTTTAGTCCATCTTTTAACTAGATCATTTGGTTTCTTGATTCCTTGTTGTATGAGCTCTTTATACATTCGGGATGTTAAACCTCTGTCGGACCTGTCACTGTTAAGATTTTTTTTCCCATTCTGTAGGTTTTCTCTTCACTTTTTTTTTTTTATTAGAAGAAGCGTTTCATTACAACAGCATTAACCTATTCAATAACATTTTTCTGAGCTAGGGTACATCTCTTTCAAAACTGGCTGTATATTTTTAGGTTTACAGATGAATTATTATGATTGTACAATCTTTTACTCATTATAAACTCTATAAGACATAAAATTAAGTGAGTTTTTAACATATAAAAGTGATCTCCACTTCGTTGTTAAAATACACAGTTTCATACAGAAAAATTCATTT
>NW_008341246.1:0-226 GCF_000622305.1 Nannospalax galili | reverse complement strand
CTGCCCTCAGGCCTCTCTTGGGGTAAGTCTATCGCACAGCCCTCCACACCTGGACTCCCCTAGCCACGTTCACCCTTCCATCTCCCCCGCTGTTCTCTACTCCTAGCTTAGGCCCTGTGCCATTCCTAGTCTTGGGGCCCCAGACACCTGGGTAGCCAGTGCTGTTTCCTGACCATTTTCACCCAGACCGGCTTGGTGCCTTCCTTGGGCCCCAGGAGCACTGCCT
>NW_008341245.1:0-331 GCF_000622305.1 Nannospalax galili | reverse complement strand
TCTCCGGGGGGACGCAGGGGCTGGGAGGGCAGCGGCCCGCCGCAGGCTGCCGGCCAGTCCCCTTCCCCGAGCCGCTTCCAGTCCGGACGTCCAGGCCCTTCCCCACCCCGCCCCCCGCCACCACGCAGAGGTGAACTTGGGCCAGACGCCGCGACAGCAGCCGGCCCGGCGGGTCCGCACTCACCTGCCGCAGCCCTAGGCGGAGGCAGGGAGCGCCCACCGTGCGCTCCGGGCCCGGGCCGCCGACTGCGGGGGAGGGGCGAGCTCCCAGACGGCCGCGGCAGGGGGCGCAGCGGGCCGCCTGGGAGCACGGCGCGGCGCCGGGCTCTTT
>NW_008341244.1:0-472 GCF_000622305.1 Nannospalax galili | reverse complement strand
AGCAAGTTCCAGGCCAGCTGAGGCTACAGGGAGACCCTGTCTCAGAAAAGGACCAGGGGACAAGGCAGGTGGATCTCTGTGAGTTCAAGGCCAGCCTAGTCTACATAGCAAGTTCCAGGGCAGCTGAGGCTACAGGGAGACCCTGTCTCAGAAAAGACAAGGACCACTTGCGCAGTGGGCAAAGTGCTTGCCGCACAAGCATGAGGACCTGATTTTGGATTCCCAGAACCCACATAAAAGCCAGATGTGACAACATGCACATCTGTAATCCCAGCAATGGCAATGAAGAAAGACAGACCTCAGGAGCATCCTGGAGCTTGAGAGATCTCTGGTCAGACAATGTAGCTGAGTCAGGGATCTCCAGGTTCAGCAAGAGATCTTGTCTCAAAAAAGAAGGTAGAGTGCAGTGAGGAAGACACCGACATTAACCACTGGCCTACACACACACACACACACACACACACACACACAC
>NW_008341243.1:0-717 GCF_000622305.1 Nannospalax galili | reverse complement strand
TTTGCTCTCCACCGAGGTAATGACAAGTTGCTTTTGGTCATGATATTTTATTACAGCAACAGAAGAGTAACTAGTACAGCATGCACGCAGATATTCCCAGTCCCGGGAATGTAGCTCAGTGTTAGAGCACATGCCAAGCATGCATGAGGCTCTAGGCTCAATCTCTTGCATCAAAAGGGCATATACAATTTGTTACCGCCCCCCATCCTTACCACAGATTGGTGAAGGGTCATCAAGAGCTAAAGAAGGAATTAAAATATACCACTTGCCTGTGGAACCATGTGTTTCAGAAGCTGCCTCCCATCCTGACCATCAGACCTTCCTGGGATTGCCTTCAAGAGTGTTTCCTCTGCCTGGGTTGGGGTGCTGAAACAGGGGGAGAACTCAACCAGAATGCAGAGAATGAATGTGGGTTCTGCCCAGAGCCACTCATTCCTAGAACATTCTGGACGGAGTCTAGCTTCTCTCAGCTTCAGTTTTCTTAAGATTAAAGTGGGAATAAGAGACTTGCATCAATTGATTCTTTAGAATCAGAGATGAGAGAATCAGTCTACACCACTTAACTCTCTGGAAGTTCAAAGTCCAGAGTGTCAAGGTCTCACTTCTAAAACCTCGCTTTGGTTTTAGAGGGAGTTACCGATCCACAGACTGTTGCTACTGCTCCTGCCATCTGTTGTATATCAAATGTCCCCAGAACGTCAATCTCATTGACAAGGA
>NW_008341242.1:0-333 GCF_000622305.1 Nannospalax galili | reverse complement strand
AAGTTCTCCCTCCATTTCTATCTTTTTGAATAAATTAAGTAGTATTGTATAGGGATCGCTCTGTGCCCCAGGCGTGGGGCGCGCAGGCATCTCGAGGTCCCCGCCACACCTGGCGAGTTGCGGTGCGGGTCTGGCTCTGGCCGCGCCTCTCTGGGAGCAGCGGCGGGTGTCCTACGGGCTTCGGGTCCTTTGTCCCTGTCTGCTGCTCCGGTGCTGAAAGTTCTTCTGCTACTGGAGTGTTGTCCAGCCGAATCCTGTCCCTATTTCACCCATGTACTTTCATCAGGATGCGAGGTCCACTGGCCACTGAACCACGCGGGAAGAGTACGAGGA
>NW_008341241.1:0-428 GCF_000622305.1 Nannospalax galili | reverse complement strand
CTGTGAGCTCAGCATGGCTCCTGCCCTCGGCCTCCAGCAGCTCTACGCAGCTCCTCATGGCTGGTGCCTCTCTTTACCAACACCCTGGCAGCACCATGCTGTCTGTGCTTCCCCACCAGAGCCAGATCTCTTCGTTGGCAGTCTCCTATCCAGGTGTCTTTCAGTGGGATCTCACAGGAAGCATCAACTGCAGGTCACCTGCACTCTGCGAATTCCCAGGGATCATCACTCACAAGGACATTACAGTTCCTTCCATGTGTGCGACAGCCCTGTGTGATCAAGTTTCAGACAGGAATGCCACAGTCCCTCTGGATCCAGCATTGTCTGTCAGGCTTGTTTGGGGCTCAGCATATCAGGAAACAAGTCGAGGACACAGCAAGTCACTTTCCTACCAGGAAGGCAGCCGGCTTGATGCATACCATCACAGC
>NW_008341240.1:0-900 GCF_000622305.1 Nannospalax galili | reverse complement strand
TTGATCATGGTGGATGATCTTTTTGATGTGTGTCTGTATACAGTTTGCAAGCATCTTGTTGGAAATTTTTTCATCTGTGTTCACTAAGGATATGGGTCTATAGTTCTCTTTTTTGGTTGTGTCTTTACCTGGTTTTGGAATTAGACTGATGCTGCCTTCATAGAAGGAATTTGGAAGTTCTCCCTCCATTTCTACTTTTTTAAATCTATCTTTTTGAGTAAATTAAGTCACATTGGATGTAGATCTTCTTTAAATGTCTGATAGAATTCTGCTGGAAATCCATCTGGTCCTGTTTTTTTTTTAGTCAGGAGGTTTTGTATTACTGTTTCAATTTCGTTTTGTGTTAATGGTCTTTTTAAGATGTTAATCTCTTCTTGGTTATTTTTGGTGGTTCCCATGCCTTTAGATGACTGTCCATTTCTTTTAGGTTTTCAAATTTAGTAACATAGAGGTTTTTAATTTATTCCTTTATAATGTTCTGTATCTTTTTGGTGTTTGTTGTGATGTTTCCCCTTTCATCTCTGATTTTGTTGATTTGGATGTGCTCTTTCTTTCTTTTGGTTAACCGGGCTAGCAGTCTGTCAATCTTGTTTATCTTTTCAAAGAACCACTCTTGGAATTGTTGATTCTTTGTATTGTTTTCTTTGTTTCAATTTTATTAATTTCTGCCCTAATTTTTGTTATTTCTTCTTCTCTGCTGGGTGTGGATTTGTTTGCTATTGCTTTTCAAGTGTGTTGAGTTGCAATGTTAAGTTATTTATTTGTGTTCTTTCTGATTTTTTGAAGTAGGCACTTAGAGCTATAAACTTCCCTCTAAGGACCACTTTCAGCATGTCACAGAAGTTTTTTTTGTGTTGTATTGTCATTTTCATTTAATTCCAGGAATACTTTTATTTCTTT
>NW_008341239.1:0-213 GCF_000622305.1 Nannospalax galili | reverse complement strand
GATGTAAGGGTTAGATTTAGGGTTGGGGCTGGGTTAGGTTTATGTGTTAGGATTAGGCTTATGGTTATGGTTAGGGGTTAGAGTTAGGATTAGAGTTTGGGTTAGGGTTATTGTTAGGGTAGGTTTAGGGTTATGGTTAGCTTCAGATTTAGGATTAGCTTTATGATTAATGTTAGGTTTAGGGTTATTGTTAGTATTTGGATTAGGTCATGG
>NW_008341238.1:0-551 GCF_000622305.1 Nannospalax galili | reverse complement strand
CATTCTGGGTGTTAAACCCCTGTCAGATGTGTCACTGGTGAAGAATTTTTTTCCCGCTCTGTGGGTTTTCTCTTCACTCACTTGATTGCTTCTTTTGCTGTACAGATTTTTAGTTTAATGAGACACCAGTTGATTGTTGATTGTTGACCTTAATTCCTGAGCAACTGGATTTCTGATTTAGAAAGTCCTTTCCTAGACCTATATCATGTAGGTTACTGCCAATGTTTTCTTCTATTTCTTCTAAGACTTTCAGAGTTTTCAGTTTGACATTGAGATCTTTGATCCATTTGGAGTTGACTTTTGTGCAAGATGACAGATAAGGATCTAGTTTCATTCTTCTACAGGTAGAGGTCCAGTTTTGCCTGTACCAATTGTTGAAGATGCTATATTTCCTCCATTCTGTGTTCTTGGCACCTTTGTCCAATATCAGATGGCTGAAATTGTGTGTAGTAGGGTTTGGGTCTTCAATGATGTCCCATTGATTTATGTGCCAGTTCCACGCTGCTTTTATGACAATAGCTCTGTAGTATACTTTGAGATCTGGTATAGTA
>NW_008341237.1:0-1310 GCF_000622305.1 Nannospalax galili | reverse complement strand
GAACAAAACCAAAAAAAATCTCAGTGCTTATTCAGAATATAAGGTCAGCATAGTCTTTTCAGTGCAGTGAGGCCAATTCTTGACATTAGTGAGGCCAATTCTTGACATATGCTTCACCAGGGAGCATTTGGAAATGCTAGAGACTTACTGATGTCATAGTCCTGGATAGCACTAAATATTAAAATACTTCATTATGTTCATGTGGTGGTTTGAATGAAAATATCCGCCATAGGCTCCAAGTATTTGGACATTTTTGTCCCCATTGGTGGCGCTGTTTTGGGAGGTCTTAGAAGGTGTGGCTATTTTGGAGGAAGCACATCACTGGGGGTGGATTACAGAGTTCTTAAACCTTGCCAATCTCCAGTGGCTCTCTTGCTCCCAGTGCCTGCTGGAAGACAGAGCTTAGCGTCCGCTCCTCGTCCAGCCACCTCTGCCACCATGCCTCCATGCCAAGACAGACTGTAACTCCCCTGGAACCGTAAGCTCAAATAAATTCTTCCTTTCATAAGTTGCTTTGGTCAGTGTTTCTACAAAGCAACAAAAGAGTAACTAATATAGTTCATAAATTACAAAAGGAAATAAGGTTCTTCAGATGTGAATTCTCCCCAAACTGATCAATATAGATTCAATCCCATTGTAATCAAAATCCCATCAGGAATTTCCTATTTCTGTTTTGATAGAAACTGACAAACTAATTCTAAAAGTTATGTGGTAATGTGAAAAACCTAGAAGAGACAAAACCATCTTAAAACAAAAAGAACAAAACTGGTTAGTTGCAGCCTGATCTCAACACTAACTATATGGCCATAGTAAGAGAGAAAGCATGGCAACTGGCATTAATGTAGAAAAAGAGATCAACAGAGCATGAAGTCCAGACACAGAAACACAGTCAAATGGATACTTAATCATTGATAAATGCACTAATGCAATTCAAGTATTCCAAAGGGAGGCTGTGCAGGAATAACTAAATAGCCATATGAAGTTAAGAACTCTGACCCTCTTGCTCACATAATGCCCTAAAATTAATTTGATAAGGATTACACATTTAAAAATAAAAGCTAAAACTATAAAGTCTTTTAGAAGAATGAGAGAATAGCTTTGTTTTTTGTTTTTCATTTTGGTCTTTTTGAGACAGCGTCCCCCTGTAGCACCAGCTGGCCTGGAATTCACTATGTAGACCAGGCTGGCCTTGAACTCACAGAGCTCCACCTGCCTCTTTCTCCCAAGTGCTGGGATTAAAGGTATGCACCACCAAACCTGGCTCAAGAGAGTATCTTTGTTAACATATGGTAACATTTTAGGCAAAAATC
>NW_008341236.1:0-2554 GCF_000622305.1 Nannospalax galili | reverse complement strand
TTTGGGGACGACACCCTGCTTCCCCAAGTTGTCATCCCACAAACACTGCTATCATTCTCGAAATGTCTATATATAAATGTGTTTCTCATCATAAAAATACCACACGTGGGATCATACTGCCCATACTGTTTTACAATGTCCTTTTACAAACAACCATTCCATGGGTAGATCTCTCTATCGGTACAGTCAGATTCACTTCAGTCCTTTTAAAAGAGTGGCTAATTCAGTTAACCAGCTGCCTGCGGATGGACACTTTGCTCTCCAGTATTTTACACACAACATCTTTAAACACAAGCATGCTAACTGACGTGAGTACTAAGAGACATTTCCCCTGAGGCAGTTATTTATGTTCTGAAATAGTGTAAGCACTCAAAGAATAATCTCCTTTGCTATTTGCCATCGTAAAGGGAAATGAAGAATCCACTTGGGTACTGAGTAGTCCTTCTGTCATGGCTGGTTTTCACACAAATTCAAAAGCAGCTTCAAAACCTGCACCTTGGTGCCTCCATCTCCAGTCAGTAAGTAGCAGGTGGAAAAGGTCCTTGATGTCGCTGTCCAGCATGTGCTGGTGGTCATTGGTAACAGTCATGTTTGTTAACAACCTCAGTGCAGTCAGCTGCACAGCAGAGTTCAGAGGATCAGAGAAGACATTGTGCAGGTTTGATGGATGTGTATCTTTATCTTGATTTGATTTTCAACATTCACACTCAGGTTATTTGGTGCATTTAAAGCTTTCTCTTTAATACTTTGGTTTAGATAGTTGATTTTGTTTCTGACAATTGGAATACCAGCCAATTCAATGGAATAACGGCTTGGTTAGTTGAAAAGGCTGCATTGTTTCCCACAGTGACCAAGGCTTTTTCAGTACTTAAAGGATCCTCGGTTGACTCAAAGAAGTAAAAAATTTTCTGAAGTTGCTCAGCTTTTAAGACCTGATCATATGAAGCTTGGTTAATTCCTCTGCCTACCACGAGGGGGCGAGGCTGCCCATCCGCCAGGGGGCGCAGCCTCCGACCTCGCGAGGGTCGGGGAGGCAGGGCGGGGCGTGGGGAGACGGGGCGCAGCCGCCAACCCTCTCAGGAACCGCAAGGGGCTCCACCGCAGACTTGCGAGGGACCGCGAGAGGTGCAGCCGCTGACCGCGAGGGACCTCGAGGAACCGCGCGGGGCGCAGCAGGACCCGCCGAAGGCATAGGACCGCGAGCGTCCGCGAGGGACCGCGAAGGTCGCAGCCGCTGACCGTGAGGGACCTCGAGGGACCGCGAGGGACCCTGAGGGGCGCAGCCGCCGACTGCGAGTGACAGGGAGTGACGGGGAAAAACCGTGAGGGGCGCAGCAGCCGACCAGGAGGGATCGCGAGGCACCGCGAAGGGCGCAGGGGCAGAACGCGCGGGACTGCGACCTGCAAGTGACCCTGAGGGGCGGAGCCGCTGACTGTGCGGGACCGTTAGGGACCCTGAGAGGCGGAGCCGCCGATTGTGCCCGAGGTGATCGACCCTGAGTGGCGGAGCCTCGGACTGCGAGTGACCGGCAAGGGCCGGTGAAAGACCGCAAGGGGCGCAGACCACAAACATGAGTGACAGCGATGGATCGCGAGGGGCGCAGCCGCCGACGGCGAGGGACCGCGGGGGACCACGAGGGGTGCACCGGCTGACCGCGAGGGACCGCGGGGGACCGCGAGGAGCGCAGCAGCGGACCCGCCGAAGGCCAAGGACCGTGAGGGACCGCGGGGCACAGCCGTGGACCGCGAGGGACCGCGAAGGTCGCAGCCGCTGACCGCGAGGAACCTCGAGGGACCGCGAGGGACCCTGAGGGGCGCAGCCGCCGACTGCGACTGCGAGTGACAGGGAGTGACCGCGAAAAACCGTGAGGAGCACAGCAGCCGACCAGGAGGGATCGCGAGGCACCGCGAGGGGCGCAGGGGCAGATCGCGCGGGACTGCGACCCGCGAGGGACCGCGAGTGATCGCGAGGGGCACCACAGCCGACCTGCCAGGGACCGCGAGGGGTGCAGGGGCAGAACGCGCGGAACCGCGGGGGACCACGAGAAGTGCAGCCAGGGACCGCAAGAGAGCCTGAGGGGCGCAGCCGCCGACTGTGCGGGACCCTTATGGACCCTGACGGCGCAGCCGCCGACTGCGAGGGACCGCTGCGCACCCCGAGGGGTGCACCCGCTGACCGCGAGGGACCTCGAGGGACCGCGAGGGGCGCAGCAGAGGACCGGCGGAACGCAGAAGGACCACGAGGGACAACGGGGGCAAAGCCACTGACCGCGAGGGACCTCGAGAGACCGCTAGGGACCCTGAGGGGTACAGCCGCGGACTGCGAGGGACAGGGACAGACCGTGAAAACCGCGAGGGGCGCAGACGACAAACGTGAGTGACCGCGATGGACCTGGAGGGGTGCAGCTGCCTACTGGGAGGGACCGCAAGGGTGCAGCGCCCACCAGGGGGCGCCAAACACCACATCTTAGATCTTTTTGAAACTTCTTCAAGAATTTCTTTACGGCACTGTATAAGGTGTGTGCATATTTTCATGCAGGTGTATGTGTGTTCA
>NW_008341235.1:0-362 GCF_000622305.1 Nannospalax galili | reverse complement strand
AGCCGCACGTTCGGGTGCCAGCTGCCGGGCGGCGGGTCTCTCTCTCTCTCCGCAGCTGCAGCAGGTGCAGGCAGGCTCTGCAGGCAGCTGCGGGCAGGCTCTGCACCAAGCTGCAGGCGGGCTCTGCACCAAGCTGCGGGAAGCTCGGGCTAGCTGCAGGCGGGCTCTGCGCCAAGCTGCGGGAGGCTTTCCTTCTGCTCGTGGGTCATTGGCCACCGACCCACGAGGGCGGGGAGAGCAGGAACGGTGAGCACAGAAGCAGCGAGTGAGTGTTGACGGAAGGCAGCTCTTCCGGGAAGACTGATGACAGGCTGGTCCCAGGCACAATGAAACACAGCTCCAGACACAGTGAAAACAGCTCA
>NW_008341234.1:0-504 GCF_000622305.1 Nannospalax galili | reverse complement strand
ATGTGCCAACACTATCGCCCCATGTGCCATTATATTGCTTCAATGTGCCATAACAATGTTACAATAAGACTTCACAGTATTCCATTGTGACTTCTGAATGCTCCAATTTGTCATCAGAATGCTGCAGTGTGCCATCACAATATTCCATTGTGATGTCACAATTACCCACTGTGACATCACAATGCTCCAGTGTGACATAACAATGCTCCAATGTGCCAACACTATCGCCTCATGTGCCAATATATTGCTCCAATGTGCCATCACAATATTCCATTGTGATGTCACAATTACCCACTGTGACATCACAATGCTACAAAGTGACATCACAATATTCCAATTTGCCATTCAGAATGTTACAATATGACTTCACAATGTTCAATTTTGACTTCACAATGCTTTAATATGACATCACAATGCTCCAATGTGCCAACACTATCTCCCCAAGTACCATTTTGCCTTCACAATGTTCCCTTGTCACATCACAATCCTCAAATGTGACATCAC
>NW_008341233.1:0-347 GCF_000622305.1 Nannospalax galili | reverse complement strand
CACATCTACTAGTTATTAAGGAGCAAATTTTTATGCTTTGAAGAATTATTTGTTTTAATTAAAAAAAAATTTAGCTGGGTGTGGTGGCACATGCCTTTAATCCCAGCACTCAGGAGGCAGAGGCAGGTGGATCTCTGTGAGTTCAAGGCCAGCCTGGTCTACATAGTGAGTTCCAGGCCATCTGAGACTATAGGGAGACCCTGCCTCTAAAAGACCAAAAAAAAATTTAATAACCACATGATTAGAAGAAGCATTTCATTACAGCTTTAATATATTCAGTAACACACTATTTCAATAATACATCTCTTTCAAAAGTGGCTATAAATTTTTAGGTTCACAGTTGAATT
>NW_008341232.1:0-466 GCF_000622305.1 Nannospalax galili | reverse complement strand
CTAGAACCAAACCCTGATAAGTGAGTATGTATCCAGACATACCTACAGGAAGCAGGATAATGGAAAGGAAACAGGGAGGTAAAAGAACGAACCTGAGAGAGAAGAACAGTAGGAAACAGACCTTAATAAGGGAGATGTGGATAAAAATTGGGTCAGTTTAAGGGAGTGGGGAGGGAAGGGTATACAAGGAACCTAGGGGATAAAGGGAAAGAAGGAGCTCAAGAGAGGTAGGACTGTAGAACGGTATTATTAAGGGAGAAAAGGGGAAATGGGGGCACCTTAAGTGGGAAAACCATGATGGAGGGGTGAGACAATGTGAGAGATAAATAATGCCTAGCTAGTTTCAAAAACCAGAGGGAACCATATTACTCCAACAACCTACTGACAAATTACACATAGCAGATCAATAAATATATCTAGGTAAGGTTTTTCTGAGAACAACTGGTCTTTGCCCAAGATTTATCTA
>NW_008341231.1:0-719 GCF_000622305.1 Nannospalax galili | reverse complement strand
TTTTACGATTAGAAGAGATATATCTCCCCCATCTACAGTAGCCATAGGCCCCAACCCAGTCCTCAGTAACCAGCGACCAACTCCCTTCCTTTACCTGCTTTGGTGCCCTTGTGAACCCCAGAGACCAATGACTCTGCCAGTCTGCCTCCCCCCACATACCCTGGAACAGGTGACAGGCTCCTGAACCTCGTTAGAGGAGCATTCCAGGCATTGAACCACTCGGAGCCAAACAAATCTAAGAATTGCTGGCTCTGTTTGAACCCGAGCCCCCCTTATTACGAGGGCATAGCCGTCAAGGGAAACTTCTCAATACTCCCCACGAACTCTACTGCCCCCCTCACTTGCACCTCTTCCACCCACACACTCACCCTGACTCAGGTTACCTCAACAGGCACCTGCATCGGAAAAGCGCCCACTGGATTTAAACATTGCCTTAAGAATAACTCCTCCCTTTCCCTCCAGGCCGACGCATACCTTGTGCCCCCTAATGGCACCTATTGGGCATGCAGCACGAGACTCACTCCATGTGTGTCAGCTGCAGTACTAAATTCCACCCGAGACTTCTAGTTTTGGTCCAGAATCTATTGGCATGAGGACAGCTATGTATTGCAGCATTATCTGGAAACCCCCACCTCTGTCAGATTCAAACGAGAACCAGTGGGCCTAACCTTGTCTATACTATTAGGAGCTGGGGGTATAGCAGCGGGCATTGGGACAGG
>NW_008341230.1:0-629 GCF_000622305.1 Nannospalax galili | reverse complement strand
ACACACACACACACACACTCACACACAATCACACACACACTCACACACACAGACTCACACACACACACTCACACACTTACATACACACTCACACACACACTCACACACACTCACACACACACTCACACACACACACACACACACTCACACACACTCACACACACACTCACACACACACACACACTCCCCCACTCACACACACACACACACTCCCCCACTCACACACACTCATTCTCACACTCACACACACACTCGCACACACTCACACTCACAAACAAACTCACACACACTACCCCCACACACACCCACACACACTGAAGCACACACTCACACACACTCACACACTCATACACACACTCACACACACACACTCACACACTCACACATACACTCACCCACTCACACACACACACTCAAACACACACTCACAAACACTCACACTCACACACTAATGCACACACTCACACACACATACACTCACACACACTCACACACACACTCATACTCAGACACACTCACACACAGACACTCTCACACACACACACAATCTCACACACACTCACACACACACTCTCAATCACACACACACTCACACACACTCACACACACACTCACACACACTTACACAC
>NW_008341229.1:63943-64319 GCF_000622305.1 Nannospalax galili | reverse complement strand
AGTGGCAGGTTACAAAATTAATCTACAAAAGTCTGTAGCCTTTCTATATAAACAATAACAAGCAATCAGAGAAAGACCACATGAAAACACTCCCTTTCACAATAGCTGCAAAAAAACTAATCTCAGAATGAACCTTACCAAAGACAATAAAGACCTCTACAATGAAAATTTTAAATCTTTAAAGAAAGAGATTGAGGAAGACACCAGAAGATGGAAGGACCTCCCATGGATTAGAAGAATTAATATTGTGAAAATGATCGCCCTACCAAAAGCCATTTATAGATTAAATGCAATGCCAATCAAAATTCCCATAATATTCTTCACAGAGTTGGAAAAAACCATCCTAAGATTCATATGGAAGCACAAAAGACCTCGG
>NW_008341229.1:55669-63499 GCF_000622305.1 Nannospalax galili | reverse complement strand
CAGACATCAACTGCCCAGGAAATAAGGTCAAGAATCAACAAATGGGACCTCATTAAACTAAAAAGCTTCTATACATCAAAAGAAGCAACCAAGGAAGTGAAGAGAAAACCCAGAGTGGGAGAAAATCTTCACCAGCGACACATCTGACAGAGGTTTAACATCCAGAATATATAAAGAACTCAAAAAACAAAAATCAAGAAAGGAAGTAACCCAATTAAAAGATGGGCTAAGAATTTGAACAGAGAGTTCTCAAAAGAAGAATTAAAGATGGCTAAGAAGCATCTTAAAAGATGTTCAACATCATTAGCAATTAGGGAAATGCAAATTAAAACCATTTTAAGATTTCATCTTACCCCAGTCAGACTGGCTAAGATCAAGAGAACAAATGATACCAAATGTTGGAGAGGATGTGGGGAAAGGGGAACACTCATCCACTGCTGGTGGTATCGCAAAGTTGCTCAACCCCTATGGAAAGCAGTGTGGAGAATCCTTAAAAAACTAAAAACGAACCTACCATTTCACCCAGTTATACCATTCCTTGACATATACCCAAAGAACTCAAGTAATGATTTTCATATTCAGCCTCTGAACACAGTAACTATGATTATAAATTTTAGTGTAGCATAGGAGGGAAATAACTGAATTAGATCAAAGTATTAAAAATTTTCACCTAAAGTCAGTTTTAGGTGTCAATGAATGCATGTGGATGGTCTCTGAATCGACTAGAAAGTCAACAGCCTCACCAGGTTCCCTCTGTAGAGAATTGGTGGCGGCCGGCCTGGGTTACCCAGGGCTCCCAGCTGACAGCAAGCACATTTCCAATAGACTCTGACGACTGTGCTCAGGGCCCCTGATGTTGGCCATGCAGTGAGAGGACAGTTTCACTACCAAGGATGTCAAGCAAAAGTATGACAACTGTTAAAGCTTCCAAATGACGCAATAATAGACAGACTAAAATTTTACTTTATTTGTACACATTTAATAGGATAATACAGGATAAAATAATTGGATAGGCATAAACCAAGTAGAAAAAAAATCATCAGGATAAAGTGTCAATGCCATTTTGTGTGCAGGGAGGAGTCAAAAAATGGAACAAATAAGGATGACTAGGGAACAGCCTAAGACTACCCCAAAGTTGCTAGGTTACATAATGTTAGGGTTCAGATTAAGTATTACCGACTTAATCTACAAGTGAAAAAAAAGGGAGTCCAAAATTTATAAGAATTTTTACATTAAATATATAATGATTTGTTTTTCAGAAAGTGATATGGCAACTTCTAAAAGTTTCCTTTATGCAATGACTAGAAAATCTCAAATCTGACTAAGCAGCTGTGCTGTACCATTAAGCTGTTCTGGGCTAGTATACATTTAATACAGAACTAACATTTCAGGTTTTAGAAAGGCAGCAATAATTATATTTTGGCTTTCGTTCTAGATGCTTACCATAGTTAAGGCGACAGTTGAAGCATATTAAGTGAAGGTAGTTAAAATTTAATGACAATCATGACAGTCTCTTGCAACCTACATACACTGTATAATGCTCTCGTGGAATGAAACCAGTGCTGACTGACGGGCGTTTTACACACGCACAGAGAGAACTTAAAAAATAACTCTCGATGGCAGTCATCCTAAATGTACTATGTAATGCACTGAAATACAAATATGCCACAGAACTGAAGTAACACGAATAGCACTATGCTTTATCTAGGAGAAAAGTGACTTTCTCATACACAGCTAAGCCTACATCAGTCATCCTAATCACAATGGCTTATAAAAGCATCAGGTTTCCAGTAGAGAAACTATTCTAGGAAAGTCAGTAAATCTTTTCAAAGTTTCACATCTGTAAAACCAGGATAAGGCTATAGCTATCTTGAAATCTGAAGAAGCCATCATAGAAAGAGGAAGATTCCCAGCCATGGTATAAGAAAGGTTGCCATGCAGCATATGCTCCCTGGCTCCGGGAAAGCTTCATGTGCGTAATGCAGAAGTTGCCGAAGAAGGAAACTGGAAAAGTTCAGCTATGGTGTGTTGCGTTGTGCATGGCTTTTAAACCTCAGGAATGGTGTGATCCATCAGGCTTTTCATAATGCTTGGCGCCATCCTACAAGAGAGTCACTTTCAATATACACTGGTTTTACTTTCAAAAATGCTTTGTTAATCCAAGACAACCCCAATTCCACTACAGCACCTGTTGACATTAATGAGATTGAGGGAGAAGGAAAGCTCTGCTAAATGAGCTCAGATCTAAGGAACGGTGGTGCCTGACTTGTCAGTAAATAGTAAGAGCAGGTATCTGCATCATGGCCAAACAAGCTAGATAAAGCACAAGTCCTCATATGCCAAGGCTGGTGGTTTAATTAAAAAGAAACAAAAACAAAACGGCAAGGCTGTGATGAATTAGAAGGAAAATGGGGGATAAGTGACCTACCCGTAATTAAAAGAACTTTAGAACAATTAGTCTTCCCAACACTATTTTTCCCTTCAAGACTAGCTAGCTGCACTCTACCCAGAAGCCAGTGCTGATGTAATTTCATCACAGGTTATGCTCATGTAGCTTTTAAATCTTATTTTCACATGCGTAATAGAGACTCTGAAAGGAGGATTCCAGGGTAGCACAGAACAACTATGATAGGAGACAGGACTTGAAAACTGGAGAAAGTCAACCCTTGCTGGCCCTTGTCAGTTCTTCTCAATGAACTTTCCCATTCTCAGTTCCTGAGGACAGAAGGCATTCTCTGCCTCCTGGGACACTGGAAGGGATAGAAACTTACACTCTTAATATCCCACAGGCAAGAAACTGCCATCATGAACTACCATGATTAGATTTCTACTAAGCAGACAGTAATGTTTATGCTCATGTCTGTGACTGGCATAAAGTTGAATTGTTCACTTACCGTTTAATAATGTGCTCAAAGATAAAAGCAGGCATGATGGTAATGGTGACTACAGTCCCAGAAGTTGACAGGATGTCTGCGATTTGAGAGTCCTGATGAAACATAAAATGAATTTCAGGGAGGTTTTATTTAATAAACATAAAAATCTTACTTTGGGTCAAGAAATATACAATATGTGCTGCTATCATGCTAATCTCTCTGAAATTCAAACTCTTGCCATGTCTAATTTGTTTTCCATTTTTCCTTTCATTTTACAGACAAATTTTTAGCTGGTAATAAACTGTTATGTAAACTGACTTGAATATACTGAATGAAGTATTTTCTTATTTTAAACATTTTATTTGTCATTTTTATTTTATGTGTATGAGTGTTATGCCTGCATGTAAGTAAGTGCACCTGTGTCATGTAGTGCCCACAGAGGACAGAAGAGGCTGTCAGATCCCCTGGACTGGAGTTACGGACAGTTGGTAGCTGCCATGTGGGTGCCGGGATTCGAACCTGGGTCTTCTCCAAGAACAGTCAGTGTTCTTGAACGCTGAGCCATCTCTCCAGCTCCCAGGACAAAGTATTTTCATTATTTAAGAGTGAGAAACTTTCCCCAGATACAGCTAACAGTATTCTAAAATTTATTAAGAGCTTACTTTGAAACCTTTAAATCTTAATAGTCTTTGAGAATTTATAGTACAAATCTATAAAAAAATTAATATGTACCAAAGCTATTATTCATTTTCTATACTCTGAAATAAGTTGGACATTCATTCATTCAGAATGTCAAAAAATTGTCCTATCTATGTCATCACAGAATTCTAGCTTAAGGACCTTCCGGAATCATTTAGTCTAACCACCTCAATATAGGAAAGGCAATCCCAGATAACATCCCATTCCTGTGATAGCCCAAGAAGGAAGCTTGGGCCAGAGCCCAGCACCCATGCTTTGTATCTCCCACCAAGTTTCTGTTTGAAGGGGGGCAGGGATCAATGTGAAAGCCACCTAACTGATCAAAAGAAGAGGATGTTCTCTAAAATGAAATGGCCACAAAACCTGGTCCAAGGTGAGTTCCTTACCTTCAACCCAATGACATTCTGTCCGTTGATTTCACAGATGTTGTGTTCAGTAAGAAGACCATTTCTGGCAGCAGAACTATCCTTCACTATGGATGTTATTTTTCCACTTTTAAAGATAAAGCCAACATGTCCACTACTGTCTTTATGCATGGTAATAGTCCGTTCAAAGGGCCTGCAAGCATAAGGGGCTGGAGTCAACTGAAACTGTCATTTCACATTTCAATGAAGCTGACATTCCACAAGTTCTGCGACAGTGGATACTTTGTTACAGTAAATGCTAAATGTTTCTAAGACGAACGATTTACGATTTATTATGGCTCTGATATTGTACATATAGACACCTCTGCAATTTTTTTTTAATCTTGTGCTTTCACTGACTTGCTACTCAAGATCTCCTTCTGTTAAGTATGAGACCACAAAACATGGAGGTGATCAATATATCTTTTCCTTAACAATTCACCGTACTTCTGCCTAAACAATGAGATAGCTCTGAACTAAATTATTGAACACATTAGTACTTTTGGGGAGCTTAATTAATCTTAGGAAGTTTAAAAATTTAAATTTTACAGTATTAACATCTTTGAAAATTTTATAGTTTTTTTATGGTTCATTATTATTTTATTAATTTTATGGGTTTACTTTTTATTTTATGTGTATGTATGTTTTGTCTGTTTGTATAAAAGTGCACTGGTGTCATACAATGTCCATGGAAGCCAGAAGAGGGTGCCAGATCCCCTGGAACTCGAGTTCTTCACCTCCATGTAGGTGCTGGGAATCAAACCCAGGTCCTCTGCAAGACCAGCAGATGTTCCTAACTGCTGAGCCATCTCTCTAGCACCATGGTTTTAAAATGTTTTATTACATTTATTTTATGTATGTATATGCATGTATGTGTGTGTAGACACAGAAGAGGTTGCAAGAATCTGTTCTTGCACCACATGAGCCTTGAGACGCAAACTTAGGCTGTCAGGTTTGGCAGCAAGTGCCTTTACCCACTGAACCATCTTGCCGGCCCCATTTGTTTGTTGAGACAAGGTTTTCATTGTGTAGCACATGCTGGCCTCAAACTTGCGATCTCCTCGAGTGCCTGTCTTACAGCGTGTGCCACCATACCTAGCTTTGCTCTAATTTAAAAAAAAAAAAAAACAACCAGTGAGAGGTGCATCCCTTAAGCCCTACTGGAAAGGAAGCATACATCATAAAAAGACATCTAGCTGTCTGCCATAGAGGCTGTCATCCCACTTATACCTGCTCATTCCCTACAGCTCTGCCATCACAATATTGTAAGATTTTATGGCCACCTCATTTGTTTACATTACAAAATTCAGAATAGCTGTACCTTTCTTTCGGTCCAGATTTTTGAAATTCTGCTTATACATAAAAATGATACTGATCTAAAAATGCTTATTAGATTCCTAAATATATCAGAAAGTGAAAAATGCAAAAGTATACAAACTTTAACTTTTGAAAAGAAACCCAAATCCCAGCTCACTGTAGGTCCTAACACTCGTGGGAGCCGAGGAAGAAAACAAAAACAAAAAGGCTCATCTTTCCGAAGTGTTCAGGTCGAAAGTCAACTAACTGCTAAACAGAACATTTATTCACTTGGTAACTAGAGTTCCACCACAACCCCAGAGACCAGATTTTGTTTTCAAAACTCTCAAGAGTTCCCAGAGCTCTGTCTGTCTGAATCTTCACAAGGGCCCTGACAGTATGAGCAGCTCAGGGTGGTGAGTGAGCCCACAGCTGCCATGCTCCTTTGGGGACTTCTCTAACATACACTTTCATTTTCCAGGGTGATAAAGACAGGGCAGTCCTTGCTTACAAGACACAGTCCTATAAACTGTGATACCATGTACATGCAACACTAGAATTCTATGAAAATAATCAAACTATATAAGAAAATATATACCACACAATTGCAGGACTGGAAGGCTCAGCATAGCATCTGATTTTCTCCAAAAAAACAAAAGCAGAAATCTCTATTTACAGAATCCTGCGAAAACGTTAAGTTCAGGCTTGAACTCGCACATATACTGTTAAGTAGTAGCTCACCTGTCACGGATGGTCATCGTAATCTTCTCTCCGAAAGCCTGCTTGAGTACTTTGTGCGCTTTATCAGAGCTCCAGCCTGCACAGTTTTCACCATTGATCTGGAGCACCTGGTCCCCAAACCTCAGACCAACCAAGGAGGCTGGAGAGTTAGCCTGCACCAGCTGAACAAATATACCCTAGATATGAAAACAACTGGTCATTTACCACTGTTGTGTCTGAGAAAAATGGATGATTAGGAATTTCTCTAGAAACCAAGAAAAAGAAAATTATATGTCATCACCCATAAAAAGAAACAATTTATCAAAGCAATACTGCCAAAAAGGCAAAAAATAAGATCTCACTGTCATGACCACCTGACCAACCGCCATCACACTGCCCTTCTTCCTTAAAATCAAATGATAGGAACAGACAACTTTACTAAATGCAAAACTCTATATGCCTCAGACAGAAAGCCAAACATCATTATTTGGAGAGATGATAAGTTCATGTTTGGGGAGTCCAGTTACAGCTTTAAATGATAGTTTTGGGGTAATAATTCTGCCTTTTTAGCTCAAAGATTATTTTACCCATTTCTTAAATTATGCATAATCAATAAAATTAGGACTAAACAAGCATATTAAATATAACGAATACTTATAAATAATCCATTATGAAATGCAGAAAAGTACCACTAACAAATTCACATGAACATTCATATTTAGATAAACTCAATCAGATGTTGAACCAAATATAAAATAGACAAAGGATTAAAGCTAGGGAAATATGGATACATCTACAAGGTTAAACCTTTTCTACAGTTGGTCAGACATGATTTCTGCCATGACGTGGTATGAATAGCAGCACTATTAGATAGTCCCATTAACTGCACTCATGTCTTGGCCAAGTGGACAAATCCAATGCAAAAAGAGAGTGGAGCCAAGGGATCTTAAGGAAAGGATCTTTGCTGCAGTGTACTGAAGAGAGAGGAGAAAGCTTCAGTGAAGTCAAACCTCCCAACCATGCACACTGATGTGTCTTGAATAAGCAATGAATACCCCAGCGAACCCTTAGGCCCTCGGCCTTCTTAGTGGAAAGGCAGAGCTGCTACTTCCTGCCAAGATCAGCCTTCTTCAGTTAAAAAACTGGGCCAAACTCATTTTGTATGTGGAGAGCTGACTCACAGCAGTTAAGGAGCCTTAAGACTGATCGAGAATCCAGTAAGAGTCTCTAAACACAACAAGATGGCGTAAAGACCTGTTACATCCTTAACATTCTAAAATTTGTATCAGAGTAACCCTGTTTCATATATTCAGTTTGGCAAGGTGATAGGTTAAGTAACATAAGATAGAATACTGGCTGCCCTAATTAGAAAGAAACTTGCTCAGAAAATGGCCTATTAAATTCAAATTTTAAAGACAGAAATAGCAAATCTATAAAATCTTCTCAAGTTCTCATCACTTGGTTTAAACATGCACACACCTCAATTCTCACCTGTCAGTTGGTACTTTACTTTTACATATGCTACCCTATTTCAATCCCAGAATCCTACTGTACAGACTTTGTTGTATAGTTTATAAAATATGTAAGACCATTGACATTGATTTCCACTCAGAATATTCAAAAATTAGAAAACATTGTTCACAGAAATCTGCTTCAAAGTTCCAACATGACTTCTTCAAAACAGGGTGGCATCGAGTGAAAAACAGTGTTAGTAGATTCATAACATGTTCCACTATAGGTGTATCATGACAACGAACTGAACCATTTTCATTTCTACTTTTTTCTAATACTAGTCACTTAATATTCTATGACCTACTTGGCTTGAGTTCAAATTATAT
>NW_008341229.1:21851-55602 GCF_000622305.1 Nannospalax galili | reverse complement strand
ATCTATCGATTTAAGCCTCAGCCCAATTTTTCCATCTTGATCCTTACACAGAATGACTTCCCGAATCCCTTGCTTGATTTCTGCTCTACGGATTCCAGCATCATTACCTGTTACAGGTGCCACCATATAGTTCACACTGGAAGGTCTTGCTACCAACTGCTGGAAAAAAAAATGTACGATGTGTCAGTATTTAGAAATCTTCTCCTTAAAAATAACCTAAATTAATAACTGGAACACATTCAGTTGTTTTTCCAAACACTAGTCCTTAAATAAATTCCATCAGATGAAGTTTGATTTCTACAGTAATGACACTGGTTTTACTTCCTAATTCCCCTGGTGATATACTCCCTCCCACAGGATCATCTCAAGTACAGTCAGTGACTTGCTCTATGCTTCCTGCTTCTCAAGTCAACTGGCACTCATCTCCTGAGTATTACCATCTGCTGCTTACAGTGTCCCACTCAACAAGAGACTACATATGTGTAGTCTGGAAAGATCACATTGTCTACTGAGTTTTCACAAGGAAACTCTATGAAGTTCATGCAACACTGAAAGCAACTAATGAATCATCTCTCAGAAGATATCCCTGTCATAAAACAACTGAGTGTTGCTTGACTTTTCGTTTTTTTCTTTAAGATTAAAAACTATTCATCTAGAAATATGAACACTTGGTGGGGACTGATTTATCTCACAATAGTCAGTGCTGTGACCATTACTCAGCACCATGAAGACTGTTATCATCCCTTTTGAAAGAGTGACAGTCATTCATTTCATTTATACCAGAGGTACCTAGCATGATTTTATACACTTCTGGGTTAAGAGTAATTTATTTATTTATTTTTTATTTTTTTGTCTTTTTGAAACAGGGTCACCCTGTAGCTCCAGCTGTCCTGGAACTCACTATGTAGACCAGGCTGGCCTTGAACTCAGAGACGCCTGCCTCTGCCTCCCAAGTGCTGCGATTAAAGGCGTGCTCCACCACACGCGGCCCAAGAGTAATTTATTTTTAAAATTTGTCAACAAGTGATTAAAGACTAAAATACTCATTATGAGACCCTTCATTTTAAAAAACTGCTGAACTTTGATTTTATTTTTTAAAAACCCTGAAACTTTCAAAGAAGAAATACAAAGCTGATTTGGTTGTCATTTGACATTTAAATCCCTGTGGAAGTGTGTGGACAAAACTTCGAGTGAAGAGGAAGGTGGTCCCAGGCTTAAGCTACTGTCAATCCGCTGCACATCGCCTTCCACTCTGCTTGGTGCTGGGGCTTCACCTGTGCGAGTTACATCTTCCTCTGTCAGCATGTTTCCATCAAGGACCTGTGCTTCCTGTTCCCCCAGCACTTCCACCCCATCCTAGGAATAGCAGCTAACTTTCTGCAGTCTATCTGGGGTCTGTTTTTTGCCTTTTGGATTCTTTGAACTCTTATCTAATTTCTTAAATTGCCTCAGTTGAAATACTACTATTTGTTTTCTCAACAGGATCCTGGCTAATATAAGTAAGTTTTCAATAAATATTTGGTAAATGAATGCCAGATACTGTATTAAGCATTGAATTTATGGCAACAAGACAGAGATTGATTCAGTCATGAAGTATGCAACATAATTATAGTAAGTGCTATAAAGGTCTTAAAATAGTAACTTTGATAAAAGGCTGATGATCTGTTATAGTTAAGCCTAGAATCACGCTCTCATTAAAAGAACTTGGCTTTCAGTGGAATGTTAAAGAGATTATGAGCGAAAAAATGATGTGACAGACATGTACTGCAGAATGACTAATCTAGCAGCAATATAATAGCATTTGAACTAAGAATTACTACAGGATAAATGACAGAACTGCTAGTCTAGGTTAGAAGTACAGAACTCAATGAAGTTATACAACTAGAATGGACAAAACTGATCTGAAAACATGGCAGAGAACGCTGGGTGCCGAGAGCTGACAAATGCAGAAGACAAAGCAGAGGTCAGTCTTAGTAAGTAATATGTCTAGAAAGAAATCCAAGATCTGAGGAGAGGTCAATGCTAAAGGTATAAATATACCAGTTAGCTACAATCAGAGTTTAAACCTATGTACAAAGTACACTTTATATAATCCAAAATTACACCACACATACCCCTTGTGTTGGTGCTCCAGAGACCATGGGCATATGTGCACGTATTTCTTCTTCATTTAAACTCAGTCCCATATATTGAGAGAGTTCCGGATACAGTCTTGGATAGAGATCTAATATAAATGAATCAATTAAGAAAAGGGCATTGGCAGAATATCCAAAGTGAAAACTTACGGTGGACTTTTTTAAAAAATCGTATTTAGGGTACAAAATTCTGGATGAATTTAAAGGAGCAAAATGGAAGGGCATCTCCTCACTTCTACCATAATTAAATGGGACCACTTATAAAATCTTTAAAGTAAAAGTCCTAAAATATAAATGTGGCTGAACTGAAACAATCTCAGGTCTCTAAAGCAGTCGTCCTTCAGTGTCATGGGGCATTAGCTTCAGGACCCACCACAGAGACCAGAATCTGCAGAAGTCTTGTATTTAAAATGCTTTACAGGTGGCTGTGGTGGTGGATGTATGTCCACATGAGCCCAGTGCTCAACTCATGAGGCAGAACCAGGAGGACTGACCACAAATTTGAGGCCAGGCAGGACTCTATAGTGAGACTTTATTTCAAAAAGCCAAAATAAATAATATAAGATGGTTCATTAAACAGGAAACCCATGCAAATCCTCTTGCATCTTTAAGTCCCTGCTAGATTATTTCTAATACTTAGTATTATCAAATGCTCTGTTAACAGGTACTTTTTTTTTTTTTAAGGAATAGCAAGAGAGGCTGGAGAGATGCATGGTTAAGAGCACTGGCTGTTCTTGCAGAGGACGGGGCTTCAAGTCCCAGCACCCACATAGAGGCTAACAACCGTCCTTAGCTCCAGTTCCAGGGGATCTGACGCCTTCTTCTGACCTCCACAGGCACTGCACAACATGGGTGGACTTACACACATGCAGGCCATACACTCAAACACATAAGATAAAAATAATAAATATTAAAATAAATAATACCAAGAAAAATTATACATGCTCACAGTGCAGACACAAAATTTTTTAAATTGAATTTCTGTGTATTTCATACATAAAATCATCTTTATACCTCCTTCCCCTTTGGTATCCTCCCATAGCCCCCCACTGGAGTTCATACATCTGTCATTTGTGTTAAAGGCCTATCATGTAAAGTTAGTATCCTGAGATGTGTACAGACATAAAATTTAAACGCATTTTAAAATAGAAACAATGAATACAGAGGGATGATTAATGAAAAGAAACTATTTTTCCAAACAAATCTTGCCCTTTCTTGTTTCTTAAATCTACTCTAGGAATTTTGGAGGTATAGTAGTAACTGTTCAGTTCAGAACAACTGAACAAAATGTGTGTCTACTGCTTTTTCCCTCACTCCATAATAAAAATAATAAATATTAAACAAATAAAATTGCATAAAAGAGAAATAGCAAGAAAAAAATTATGCATGTACATAGTACAAACATAAAATTTTTTGTCTGGCTATGGAATTCCATATGGCTATGGAATGCTTTTTCTCAACTAACAAGAAAAAAAATTCAAAGCTTATAAATTTATTTAGTACCCTCTAACACATGATAGCCACATTTCAATGAACTCCTACAGTGTGTCTAAACAGCAACATTAATTATCTTTTCAGTAGTATGCTGCTTTTTATAAGATCTCTTTGTGATTTACAGCAGATGCTCTAAAAGGAACAATGCTAGAGACAGCAATGAAGAAGATGAAAGTTCGCAAAAACTTAAAATTAAACATTTACTTTGTATATTAAGTTGCATGACGTAAAGGCTTTCAACTCTGAAGGAAAGGAATTTCTAGTTCCCCTGGTAACAATAAGAGGGAATTTTTTTTTAAACTTCAAGAGTAGCAATGTTCAGGAAAAACTGTAGTTCCCATATAAGGACTTTCTCCCTATGTATGAATCAACTGTATGTTAAGGTTATTTTGTTGTTGTTGTTGTTAAGGATTTTTGAGTCAAACTAAAATAAATTTTTATTATGCTATATAACACATCTTCATGGGCTGGAGAGATAGATCAGGGATTAAGAGCATTGGCTATTCTAGAGGATGTGGGTTTGGTGTCCAGCACCCACAGGGCACCTAACAACATTCTGTAACTCCAGTTCCAGGGGATCCAACGCCCTCTTCTGGCCTTCATGGGCACTGCACAAACATGGTGCACTTCCGTGCAGGCAAGACACTCATACAAATAAATATTTCTTTAAAACACATCTTCTACTAGGCATGGGGGCACACACCTTTAATCCCAACACATGGGAGGCAGAGGCAGGCAGATCTCTCTGAGTTCAAGGCCAGCCTGGTCTGCATAGGGAATCCAGATCAGCTGTGGCTACAGGGAGACCCTGTCTCAAAACCACCAGAAAAAAAAAAAAAAACAACCCTTCATATTCAAGGTTCACACTCTTGATTAAATAAAGGGTTAGAGAGGTTTTTTGTTTTTTTTTGAAGGGGGGTAGTTGGGGGGTTTTCATGGTTTGAAGTTTTGTTGTTTTTAGAGACAAGGTCTCTCTCTATTCCCAGCTGGCCTTGATCCCACAGAGATTCACCTACCTCTGCCTCTCAAAGTGTTCCCAAGTGCTGCTATTTATTATTATTATTAAACATTTTAAGTATTTTTTTTAACATGTGAGTGTATTGCCTGCATGTGTTTACGTAAGTACACCATCCATGTCGTGCAATGCATGCAGGTCAGAGGAGGACGTCAGATTCCCTGGAACTAGAGTTACAGATAGTTATTAGTTGCCATATGAGTGCTGGGGAACAAACTAGGACCCTCTAAAAGAGCAGCCAGTGCGCCCAGCTGCTAAGCCATCACTGCAGCCCCTTACTAAATACTTTATTTGATATTCATACATGCATATGATGTTTGGATCTAAGCCACCACCATTCCCATTCTATCCCCTCTAGTTTTTCCTTCTGTCTCTGGTGAAATCCAGATTTGGGGACTCTGTCCTAGGGCAGTCTATACTTTCACTCAACCCATCTTCCCTGCCTTTTTATTCAGCCAATTCAATGTTTAAATAAACTTTTTTTCTTATTGCTACTAGACCTTTAACCACAAATGTACTTGATATGTGAAAACAAAATCTTCGATTCAATGCTTCAGCACAAGAAAGCTTTATAAATATTTTTGTTGCAAGAAAATGAATCCGAAGTATAACCTACTTCCATCATGAGCAATGGGAGCAGAAGCTTCTATCAAAACTGCCTGAGTGACAGGGTTGGCAGAAAAGGCAGCCTGAGCCTGGAAAAGAAAAGAAAAGAAAATGCTAGCAATATACCAAAAATACTTAACCTTCTTATATAATTTACAAGGCAAATCTAGTACTTTCCAAAAGAAACTATAAACATGCTTTATTCAAAGTTTCATTTTAAACACTTCAGCAATCATGTTTTCAAAAGAAATCTGCAAATCAAAAATATATTTCAAATTCTAAGTATTTTAAGACTATCATAAAAACTGAATGTCTTATAATTAGTGCTTAATAATGCTACTGCAAATGAATTGTATGGTCTCACCTCAAAATTGCCATTTAGTTGAGAATGACCTTGAACTCCTGATCTTCCTGCCTCCGCGTCCCATGTGCTGGTATCACAAGTATGAACCACCATGCCTGGCTTCATGTGTCATGTCTGGCTTCATGTGTGCTAGGGAAGCATTCCACCAACGGAGCTACACCTCATGCCCTATCTAAGTTTTCAAAGAGCATTCTAAATGAGGTCAGATTTCATGTTCACTGTTTCATAAATTACTCCCAACACATTTTGTTTGCAAACGGAAAAAGCTCAAGTATATTTATGTCACATGTCAGAAAACATGTAAACAATTCACTTCACATTGCTTTAGCTCTCACTTTCAATTCAGCATGTCCACTAAAATAGTTGTACATATAGCAAGCAAGGTTCATTATTAATTATGCCAAAAGCATAAAACTGATGTAGATAATAATGTAATTTGTAACAAGTGCCAAAATTACTTTGACAATATTATGTCACTCATGCTCAGGTAAGCTTCAGCCCTCTCATGGGGATCCATAACAATGCAAATTAAGTATCCCATTGATAGAAATACTCAGTCCTTTGCAGACGTGACTTTCTAAACTAGCCATGGTCTTTAAAGACAAGCTTGGTAGTAAGCTCTATGATCAATCAATAATTATCATTTACTGCTTAATTGGAAAAGTGTCAAGCTAATAAATAAAGTTTATACTTCTAACTTGACTTAGATCTGAAACCAATACCAAGGGTAGTCTCAACAGTGTTAGAAGAGATGAAGCTTAGTTTAAAATTAGCATACCCTACAACAGTCTGGCTGGCACTAAGCTCTTTTGGAGTACAAATGTTTTGATGTACTATACTTGTTATTGATGCATTCTTGAAAACGTATTTAATAATTTGTTATACGTTGTAAATTAAATCAGAAAGTATGTAAATCTTTATGATTGTAGATGATTTTCCATAAATTCCAAGTGAATTTTAGTTATACTACCAAACAGTAACTAAAAGGAGCTAGCAGCGAATGGAATTTTTTTCTTAAATCATCTAGAAAAATATTCAGTGCTAAAAATAAATGAGCTAACAAGACATGAAAAGACATAGAAAGATGCCTCGTGGTTAAGAGCACTGGCTGCTCTTCCAGAGGACCAGGGTTGAATTTCTAGCACCCACATGGCAGCTAACATAACTCCAGTTCCAGGGTATCTGACAAGCCTGCTTGGGTTTGAACATTTGTGCATTTACATACATGTAGGCCAAACACACATACACATAAAATAAGTCAAAAAAAAAATTTAAGACATGGAACAAACTTAAATACATTTACCAAGTTAAAAAAAAAAAAAAGAAACGGCTTCATATTATATGATTCTGGAAAAAGCAATATTATGTAGAGGGTAAAAATCCAATGACTTTTAAGACAGTGAAAATAGTTGGTATGGTATCACAAAGGGAACTCTTTTTATAACCTTAGTCAATGCCCACAAAGTATATGACACACCACTAGGTGTGGTGCAAACCCGGAATTATGACCACTTGGAAAGCTGAGGTGAGAGGATTAAAAGTTTGAAACCTGCCAGGGCAACATGGTCGACAAAGCAAGCTCAGGCCAACCAGGGCTACACAGTGAGACCCTGTCTCAAAAAAGCCCCTCCCATTCAAAGGGTACATGACACACTAAGGGCACTGTGATCTTTGAGTAACAATGACAGGTTGGTAGAGATTCACCCACTGCTAACAAATAAATGTATCGCTCTGGTTCTTGGTAGATGTCGCTCATGAGCAGGAACACATGTATACTGTATTTTCTACTTGACTTTGTTGTTCCTATTTAATGTAAAATATCTCTTATAAAATCTCTCTGCAAAATTACATGAGCTTAATCATGTAATTTATAGTACAAAATAAGTAGGAAAGATGTAACAAGGGCTGAAAGACTGTTACTTCAAAATTACTTTGAAATCTCAAACTGTTGAAAAGAGGAGGGAAAGGGCACCCCACCAAGAAGGCACTTACTGCCAGGGTCTGCCGTTTCTGTCCATTTACAGAAAGCACCTGCAAAAACCCAAAGATGCCCTGGAGTCACCTGTCAAGCTTGTCACCCTACTGGGAAACTGTAAGCACTGGTTCTCTGTATCACTGTTTTACCACAGGCTCCATTAGTATTCGGAATGGACAGAGGTTCTGGCATTATGTGGTGCTGAAAGCCAAAGTCTAATGGCTATTATAAAATAATTTACAAGAGCCAGGCATGGTGATGCATGCCTTTAATTCCAGCACTCGGGAGGCGGATCTCTGTGAAATGGAGGCCAGTATGGTCTACATTTTACACTGTTCTACCTCCAAGCAGCCAGCTCTCTCCCTGGTCCTCTAAAGGAAATTTGCTTCTCCTTCAAGAGGTCCGGCAGGATAGCATCTGTCAGCACCATCACCTGTTTTCTGTGTTTTCAAAATCCAAAGTCTTTGCTCAGAGCCAGCTATGGTTAATTTAATTCCATAGAAAGCTGGTAAGAAAAACATGAAGAAAAATTGCTCTTCCGAATCTGTGTGCAACCTTTTTAATGCACTGATGTAATTAATATTAATGGCTTCTACATTAAATTTTTCAGATAAAAGCATTATAAAAAGAAAACAGTGCTTCTTCAGATGAGCTTTGTAGAGATAAAAACCACAGGGGAAACATGACTAAACACCAAAGAAAGAAATGACAGGATATTTAAAATAACAAACACACCATTTAAAACTTAGAATCATCCAAGTCTTGACAGCTCAACTGTAGATTTCAGACTTTACAAGCCACATTTGAACACCCATCCTGGGTTGATGCTGGAAAAATAACTGTCCATGGAGCGATTTCCCCATCCAGTTCCACCAGGTTAATACCCCCGGCCACACCTATGTTGCTATCACTGCTCTGTTTCCTTCTCTTCTCACCCCAGAGTGAGACTGATACTTCACCTAAAGAGCTGATATTCTTCAGGCTGCTTAAGACTTTTCATAGATTTGTAACAAGACTTCTGTTTGTTAATCAATCATTAAGAAATAGATTTCCGGCTAGAGAGATGGCTCAGCAATTAAGAGCACTGGCTGCTACTGCCAAAGACCCACATTCAATTCCCAGCACCCACATGGTGGCTAACAACTGTCCATAACTCCAGTTCCAGGGATCTGACGGCCTCTGTGGGCATTGCATGACACTGGTGCACTTACATACTTATACACATAAAGTAAAAATAATATTCTAAAAAAAGAAATAAGCTGGGCGTGGTGGAGCACGCCTTTAATCCCAGCACTCGGGAGGCAGAGGTAGGCAGATCTCTGTGAGTTCAAGGCCAGCGTGGTCTACATAGTGAGTTCCAGGACAGCTAGGGCTACAGGGAGACCCTGTCTCAAAAAGACCAAAAAAAAAGAAAAATAAATTTCACTTTAGAGTGAACTGAATATGGTAGTTTGAAGGAGAATGTCCCCTCTAGGCTCCAAGTATTTGAACACTTCATCCCCAGTTGGTGGGGCTGTCTGGGGAGGTTTTAGGTGGGGCCTTGCTGGAGGAAGTACATCACTGAGAATGGGCTTTAAAGAGTTCTTAAGCCTTGCCAGATTTCATGTCTCTGTTCCCTGGGCTTGTATGAAGATGTGACTGCTTGGCTTCCTGCTCTGGCCACCTCTTTCTGCTCTGGCCGCCACACCTCCCTCACCATTATGGACTCTCCCCTGGAACCATATACTCAAACTCTTCTTTATATAAGTTGCTTTGGTCACAGTGTATAATTAGAGCAACAGAAAAGTAACTAATACACTGAAGTCAGAGCCTCAAGTAAAAATAACCTAAGAATATGGAGTTGTGAAATACTAAACAATTCAAAAAGAATGCCCTCACATTTACCATAGTAAAAAGATTATCTGAGGTGCAAAGACTGGCTTTTCTTGTGAAATTAAAAGAATGAACCCTAAAGATTTGCTGAGTGTCTAAGCTATCAAGTACAAGGCAAACTGAAAACAGATGGGTTCACTATATACTATAAATTGCCTCCAGTTAAAACAAGTATTAAAAACTTCCAGAATACCAAGAATTAATCCCAACTCCTTAAGGATAATCATGTCTTCAGAGCAGTATCTATGGAAGGAGGACAAAAACCCAGCCTGTAGGAAGGCTGCTTCCTCCCCAGCAATGGCATTTAGAACACTGCAAGTGAAATGTCCGCCGTGCGCCTCTGGAAGCACTCCCCCACTCAGCTCTTCTAAAAGCAGCCTTCACCCATTTCCATCATTTTCAACTTCAGAGAGGAGGCATAAATTTACTATAAAGACCGGTCATACCTAAGACCCAAAAGAAAAATGTACCAGTTTACCCAAAACTATGACTATCGAAAAGCCTGAAGTATATTTTATCAACTTATACATGTTGTATGTAATTTAAATTTAGCCAGAAAAACCAAACTATCTTTGAAGAATTTTAAGATAAATTTTAAAGAAATACTATTGCCTTCTTGAATATTCAAGGACATAAACCCAGGTAGGTACAAATGGGACTGGAGCGATGGCTCAGCAATTAAGAGCATTGGGTGTTCTTGCAGAGGACCCAAATTTGGCTCTTAGCACCCAGTATCTGGGGACCCAACACCCTCTTCTGGCTTCCGTGGACACTGCACACACAGCTGTACTTATATACATGTAAGCAAAACATATATAATAAATAAATCAAGCCAAGCATCGTGGGACACAGCTTTAACTCCAGCACTCAGAGAGAAGCAACCTGATCCCTGGGAGATCAAGGCCAGCCTGGTCTATATTCAAAGTTCCAAGCCAGGTGGGACTATCTCATCTCAAAAAAGACCTAAATAAAATGACCAGAAAAAAAAAGAGACAGACAGAAAGAAATACTATCCCAGGTCTACTAACTGTAGTAAAATAAGAGAGATTTTACTAGTTTTTTTTTTTTAATCTTTTTAAGTCTATAATAGAACCGAACCAAAAAAAATGTATAAATACACAAATAACAGATAATATGTGCCAGGCAGTTTTCTCGTTTCACTTCATAACAACTTATTATCAAATATTTTTTAATTAAAAGTAAGCATACCTGAATTACTTTGTCTACCTTCAAATCTTCAAGAGATGGATAAAGAGACATTTTTGCAGGTGTTTTCTAAAGAAAAAAAAAGGATTCTTTTTCAACTATCATAGAACTGTATATAGAATGCATAACTAGCATTATGCATATAGACATACACAACTGTTTAACACAATAATAAACATGTAAGCTTAAAATTCATACACAGTGCTCGCTTCGGCAGCACATATACAAAAATTGGAATGATACAAAGATTAGCATGGCTCCTGCAGAAGATGACATGAAAATTGTGAAGCAATCCGTAAACACACACACACACACACACACACGCACGCACGCACGCACTCACGCTCACGCACACACACACACACACATACACACACACGCACATGCACACACAGACTATTTAAGCCATACCATAAGCTGTTAGCTGGTGTTTCAGGGTTGGTACCAAACTACCTCTCCCTTCCCACAACTAACCAAGTACATTCACCATGGATTTAAAACTTTACTTCAAGTAAAACTGCCTTCATTTAAAAGTTTAGAAAACCAAAGAGAAGTGTTATGTGACTTCCTCTGAACTTACATAAGTATTATGCAACTAAACCAGATCAATTATATTATAGGTACTAATTCTATATACTAAGCTTTATTAAAATCATTAGGATTTCTATCTCCGGGTTGAAAAGTAAAAGATACCATTTACTTACAGCAAAATCCAACCTTTCTGATAGATAAAATTCAACTATCTTTTCAGTATCTTCATGTAATTTTACTATCACCTCCACTTCTAATACTTTCATTATCTCAAAATAAACCTCATGCCTTCCAATTTCACCCTCCCTCTGGCATCAGACAACTACACATACTCTTCCTGCCTCTGGACTTACCCACTGTGGGCATTCTACCCAGGGTAACAATTATGTGACTTTCTGTGTCTAGTTTCTTTCATGTAATATTTTAAAAGTTGTAAAGGCATCTTGCCATGTTTTGGCCATTTGCATATTTTATTACTTCTGTATCTTCTATTTATAAAAAAAATGACTATTCAAATCCACTGCATGCCCCCCCCAACTTCTGTCTCTGTCTGTCTCAATAACACTTGTGCTTTTATTCTAGATATTAGATTCTTAACATATTCAGGTTGCAAAACTAATGAACTGGCTTATACAGTTCTGGCACTGGACTAACCTACTGTGGGCATTCTATCTAGGATAACAGAATTATGTAGTCTCTTGTATCTAGCTTCTTTCATGCAGTATTTAAAGGTTTCCATGGTATTTTAAAGGTTCATTCATGTTGAAGCATGTATCAGTATTTCAATTCTTTTATAGGTTAATATATTACATTGTGCATCTACTACCTTATGATTATTAATTTACAATCTGCTTTGGGGCCACTGTGGACAATGCTGTTGATAACAATACCTTTCTTTTGCATTAGTGGTAAATAACATACAAGCCTATAGAAATTTTCGCATAAAAATATGCCTTGAATTCTTCTGATATACAGCTAAAAACATAACTGTTGATTCACTATGGTAATTCGACATTTTTGTGGTAAACTGTTAAAACTGATTCCTAAAAGGATTACATTATTTTTGCATTCCAACATATCAGAATTCCAACTTCTCCACATCCTTATAGACACTGTTATCTGTGGTTCTGATTACAGCTGTGCTAGCAGGTGTGAAGTAGCAACTTGCTATAGCTGGATTTGTATTCCCCTAATTTAAAATATGAATTTTTAGGACTGGAGAGATGGCTCAGTGGTTAAAAGCACTGGATGCTCTTGCAAAGGACCCAGGTTCAATTCCCAGCACCCACATGGCAGCTAACAACCATCCATAACTCCAGTTCTAGGGAATCTAAAGACGCCCTCTTCTGACCTCCATGGGCATTTCAGGACCTGGGTGCACTTACATATATGCAGGCAATACACTCATATATATAAAATAAAAAGAAATACAAAATATGAATTTGGGAAGAGGGGACACTGTCAGACATACCACACTCTCATATCAGACAAGCTTTCCAAATATTTTCCTTTCATCCTTCAGACTGTCTTTTCCCTTGGAGTATCCTCTGTATCACAAAATTTTTTTTCATTTTGATTAAGATATGTATTTCTTCTTGGCTACTCATGCATTAAATGCAAAAGAAACAAACCTAAGGTCATTAAAACATTGTTTTGTCTAAGAATCTTATAGCATTGCTGTTACATTCAGATCTCTGGTCTATTTTGAGTAATTTCATACAAGGTATGAGGCAGGGATGCAACTTCATTCTCTCCTATCTGGACATCAAGAGGATCTAGCATCTTTTTTAAAAGAATGCATTGTTCCTATTTTACTGTTTTGTACCCTAGTTGCAAGTCCATCATCTTAAGTGTATTATTATTTCTGGCCTCTATTGCATTGATTTACGGATCTGGTATTTTTTTTTCCAGTACTGTAGTTCTGATTACTGTAGTAAGATTTGAAAGTGAATTCAATCAACATTTTTTATTAATTTTAGTCTCTGACAATTTCATGCATATAAACAACGCATTCTGGCTACTCTACACATACGCCCTATTTCCTTCCCACCCTGAGAGCCTCCCTTCTTCCTTACAAATCTCTTTACCATATTTAATAGTTTTGTTTTGTGTCCCACAAAGTTTAGCAAAGGCCATCCATGTGATCTGGGATCTGTAACAAACCATCAAAGCCTGATGGGTTGGTTCACCAGTGGTATACAACTAGATCTTATGCCTCCTTCTCTCCCAGAACCTGTTAGTTGCCAATAGATCATCAGTCAGTTTCTTCATCCACAGCTGACTCAGGAGGGCCCAGCTTATGTAGGTTCTGGGACTCACAGCTACTGTGAGTTCATGATTGCCATGGCTGCGTCATGCTCAAAAGATGGCATTTCTCAATATTTCTCCCTATCTTCCGCAATATTCTCTGAGTCTTGATGGGGTGGGTGCAATCTTGTGTACAATTGAACTTGCAACTCTCCTTTATCCTCAGCATCCTGTGTAGCCACGGGTCCTGGCATTTACTTCTATTCACTGCAGGGGGCTTTTCTGATTACGGCTGAGGGTAGCCTTTCCCTGGTCCATGCCAGGTCAGGCCATACGTGGAGACCTCAACATGCTACTTTTGAAACAAAAATCTAATAAACATGTCATAGAATTTTTAGCAGTTTTTATATTCCAACATCTTTTCCATTTATTCCCACATTTTTCACATTATTCAATGATATTTCAAGTCTTTTTTTTTCTTGTTCTCTGTTTTTTAAGTATTTTATTTATTATTTTTATTTTATGTGTGTGCATTGCCTGCATATAGGTGAGTGCACCCATGTCATGCAATGCCCAAGGAGGTCAGAAGAGGTGGTCGGATCCCCTGGAACTGGAGTTACGGACAGTTGTTAGCTGCGATGTGGGTGCTGGGATTCGAACCTGGGTCTTCTGCAAAACAACCAGTGTTCTTAACTGTGGAGCCATCTCTCCAGCCCTCAAATCTTATACTTCCTTTATTACATTGTTTCTTAAATATCCTTTTTGGTAATTTTTTTATTGTGTATGTGGAACTGGGAATCAAACCCAGAGCCTAGTGATGCCAGAAAAGCACATTACCCTCCCCATAAAGGTGTTATTTCCGATCTTAATTTCATTTTAAGTCATTCATTATTAGTACAAGAACTAAAATTGATTTTGTATATTAACCTTACATTGTGCAACTTGGCTGAAGTCATTATTAGGTCTTATGTGTGCATACACAAAAACACATATATCACCTACACATATACATGTATAAATTAGAATTAGGGTATTCTACAAACATCATTTTTTTTGTTTTGTTTTTGAGGCAGGGCTTACTATATAGCCCTGGATAGTTGAGAACTCACTATGTAGACCAGGCTAGCCTTGAACTTAAAACAGAGATCCACCTGCCTCCACCTTCCAAGTGCTGGGCTTTTTTTTTTTTTTTTTACAAAATCCACATGCAATGACCCTTCAAATTATAAGTGTACAGAACTGGCAGATATATGCATAATATGTAGATTTCTAAAACAATTTCATCTGTGCGTGACTGAAGTCCTATACACACAGAGCACCACCTCTCCCAAGTGCCTTACAATTCACCATTCTAGTTTCTACTTCTATTAACTACTTCAGGTGTATCACAGCGTGTAGAATCACTTTGTTTTGGCTACTGGTTTGTCTATTTCTAATTGGTTTATGTTTCAAATCTTTTAGCAAAATCTCACTTTGTCATGGTGTAAGAATCTTTTCAGTGTGCTGCTGAACTTTGTTGGCTGGTATTTTGTTGAGGATTTCTGCATTTATGCCTATCAGAGATGGAAGTTGTCTTGTAGTTTTCTTTCCTTGTGGCGTTTTTATTTGGGTTTGGTGTCAAATTAATGCTGAGTTTATGAGTTTAAAAAGTGTTCTTTCTTCAATTTTTGGGAGGAAAATTAAAGGATTAGTACCACTTCTTTAGATGTTTGATAGGGCTTTTCTTTTTTGGGAGAATTCTGAAGACACGATTCAACTGTCTTTTTAGGTCTAAGTCTGTATAGCCTTTTTCCTGTTATTTAAGGAAAATACCTGAGGCTGAGTACTACTTTGTTCAGTTTTAGATATTAAAAGTTCCAGATCAGTAGAAAAAGCAATGATTCAGCCTTTAGTGAAGGTATCCTTGGCTGCATCCTACCATGACAAATGGCATGCTGGGAACATGTTTGAGAGCAAGACATCACATGGCAAGACAGAACCCTCCAGTGATGGTAAGGAGCAGCTATAACCTCTTGCTATACCCCATTTCATATAGGTTCTATCCCCTTAATATCACTACACTTTAGAACCAAGCCTCCAACACATGAACCCTTGAAGTATATGACCTTATTCAAGCCACAGAAATGTTCTTTCAGATTTTAGATTTCTTCACAATTCAATTTTGGCAAGTTGTGTCCTTCTAGCAATTTATTTCTAGGCCATACAACTTGTTAATATCTAATTGTAGCCTCTTCTATGCATCAATTCTGTATCATCAGTAGGAATGTCTATTTCCAGTTTTCACACACACACACACACACACACACACACGGCAGGGGGTTAAAGGTTGCACTCATATGGTTTCAGATGAGAACATGGACTCTGAGAACTGGACTAGAGGCCATCCATGCTACATTCCTGACAAGGTCACCAGCTACATTTTTCATGTCTTCTCTTTTGTTCTTAAAGTTTGTCCATTTTGTTGACCTCTAGAAAGCTACCTTTGTGGAGCCTTCTACATGCTATCTCATTTGTTTCTGCTCCAGTCCTAATTCTGCTCATTTTCAGCTTAATTTGCTTTTCTTTTTCTAGTTGCCTGAACTGTAAACTTAGGCTGAGATCTTGATTTCTGCACCTGCTCCCACTCCATGCTGGGAGATCCAACCCTGGGCTTGCACATGCTAGGCAATCCTAAGTCAATTTTTCTCTTTTTCAGATGGAATTACAGTAAGCTTTCCTCTTAAAACTGGTTTTGTAACATTCCTTATATGTTTCAGTATGTTGTATTTTGTCACAAGGAATTTTCTAATGATTTATTTTTTCATTTCATTGTGGTCAGAAAGATGCTTAAACTCAATATTCTCAAATTTGTTCAGACTTGTTTAATAACATGTGACCTTCTTGGGAGTGTGTTCTACATGCACTTAAATTGTTTTCTGCTGTGTGGGGTGGAATGTTCTAACGTCCTTAGGTCCATTTGTTCTGCAGTATTGCTAGAGTCCTCCACTGCCTCCCTGATGTTCTGTTTGGATGTCCTCACCATTATCAAAAACGGATACTGAAATCTGTGTGGCTCTCGACTGTGATCTGAAGGTGAACTGCTCTTCCTTCTGTATCATGTACTTACAGTCTATATTTTTTATTTTATCAAATATAAGCATGCTCAACCTGCCTCAGCCTGTGCCTTTTTTAAAAAAATATTTTATTATTTTTATGTATATGAGTGTATTACCTGCATGTGTGTAACTGCACCCATGTCATGCAATGCCTGTGGAGGTCAGAAGGGGGCTCTGCATCCCCTGGAACTGGAGTTACAGATGGTTGTTAGTTGCCATGTGGGCAATGGGCATTGAACCCGGATCCTCTACAAGAGCAGCCACTGCTCTGAACCACTGAGCCATTTCTCCAGTCCCCAGCCAGTGTGTCTTTAACTTGAGTCTCTTCAATCGTGTATATAGTTGGATTCTTTTTCATTCAGTTAGTCACTTTATGTCTTCTGCTTGGGTAGTTTAGTCTGTACATGCTTGTAAGTTACTGACAGAGAATGACTTATCTGACATTTTGTTGTTTTCTACCCTGTAACTTTTTTTTTGGTAGTTACATACTTTTGATTCTGTTTTCATTTTCCTTTGTGTATTTTCTACTGGTATTTTCTTTGTGGTTACAATGGGGCTTAAAACCACTATAGTTCTATTTTTGAGTTGATAAGTTCACCTGCATTAATAACACACACAAATTCCTCTCATTCATTCTCACACTTGAAGACTGAGGTCACAAATTGCATTTTGTCTTTGACTTTTAAACCAAAAAATAAAAGTGGATTATGCACCACAATACAGCATTACATTATTCACTATGTCTACAAACTGAGCTTCTGGGAAAAAAAAATTGTGTGTGTGTGTGTAGGTGGCAACTTTAGGATTCGATTCTCTCCTTCCACCACGGGCCCCAGGAACAGACTCAGGCTGTCAGGCTCTTAACAGCTTTGCCATCAGTCTTTGCACCTACCTTTCACCAGTGAGCTCTATGCTTTCATGTGTTTTATTGCTGAACAGTTATCTTTTTGTTTCAATTTGTAGGACTCGTTTTAGTACTTCTTGTAAGGCAGATCTACTGGTGAAGTCTCTCAACTGTTTTTCTGGGAAAGTACTGCTATTCCACTCAGAAGAACAGCTTTGCTCCATATAATACTTGACAAGTAGCTTTTCCACACTGGATATATAAAGCTCTTGTGAGCCTGTTGAGAAACCTGCTTCTAGCCCTATGGAGGTTCACTTGTACATGAGCTGCTCTTACGTAGCTCTCAAAGTCTTGTCTTTAGGCAGTCTGACATCTTGGCTTTGCTCCTATTTGGTGCACACAGGGCTTCTCCAATATGGATGTCATTTCCTTTCCCCAGATTTGGAAGTATGGAGTATATTCTTCAAACTTTCTATCCCTTCTCTCTTCTTGAAACTTCCATATTATATATGGTAGCCTATAAATCAAGTGGTCCTAACACCCTCCTCAAGTTTAGAATTATTCAAACCTCACCAAGACACTACTTCCAAAAATAGCACTTTGCATTCTAACTTGGGTGGTGCTCCCTTTTTTTACCTATGACAAAGACAATCACTGACTCCAGATTTGTTACTGTTTTTTCCTAATAAACAATTAGCTAAATAGTTTTCTCTTCAGTGAATGAAAAATGTATGTGTTAATCAAACTGCTTATACTTCTCTTTGCTCTAGGCCTCTGAACTTTGATCTACTCTCAACAGGAGCCAACAAACAGCCCCTTGAAGTGTAAGAGTCTCCATGTGGGAGCCGACTTTGCACACTCCCTCCTCCTGGTCCCTTTACAGCTTCTTTCTAATCTTGTTTGTTCCTCTGAGATTTCAAAGGGTAGGGGTGAAGGAAACCTGTATGAAAGTTTCTGAGAGCACTCACTCTTTCTAGGAATAAGGCAGTAAGAAGCAGCTGCTGCGATCAGGAAGGCTGTAATCAAACTCTGGAGATGGCAAGTGCTTTGGACTACTGATCTGATCATAGGAGAATTTGGAGCTATAGCATCCTACTAATGCTGAGCTGAATGGAAGGAAGACCTAGAAGCAAAATTCTGTATTTTATTTGGCAAATGATAGTGTTTAATAGGAACTGTGGGGGAATTAGAATGAGAACTCTCCACTGATATATTTTAAGAATCCTCTTAATTCACACTGGTCATTGTGAAATTCCAAACTTGCAAGATTTTTCCTAAGAATAGTTTTGTGGTTCAACAAAGAGGCCAAAATATTTTTTGATACTTGGTATCAAAGATTTAGTGTACAGACTTTACTTCAGCCTCTCAGACCTGTAAGACCTCCCCCTGTACTGGGGAGATTTGTAGAAAACTAGGAAATGGCTTGTGACACAGCCCCTGAACCAATACCTCCCTAGGCCTTAGAAAATAACCCCAAAATTAGCTCCTATTAAGAGACTCTTTTTCAGTGATTTGTATAATACCAAGAGTTCTACAAAACATAATGGGGAAAACAAAAAACAAAAAACCAACCACCTATCAGTTTTCCTACTCATCCCTCACACTCAGCAGTCTGACTTCCTCGCCATCTTCCTTGGGTTTTCGCCTGCGCACAACTCAAACAAGGCAAGTGATATTTTGGAAGTCCTTTTTATTTTATTTTATTTTATTTTCTGGCTGCAATAACTGACTAATGAAGAAGGAAATCACCAGAATGGCAATACCTGTTGATCTAATCCATTCTCAAACAAACGCACTACAACTGGCCTCCATTAAAGCTGATGTGACTAACTTAAAGTAATATTTGGTTGTTCAGTCTGAGCTATTTTAAAACATCTTGGGATGATGAAAATTCAGGACTACACATTACTGTTGTCAATAACAGTAAGACAGCAGCAAGCTTCATCAGACATCAGAGTCCTAGTCCCACAGCTACTGTCAGCTTAGGTTGTTTTCCAGGGTCTCAGATCAATTTATGATGCATTTCATCAAGGACAAGTTTCTTCCTCAATGAAGCAAGTGTGGGATCTATCTGTTCTTCAACTATCTACCACTACAAGCTATTTTCCTCTAATTCTATTAACAAGGTTTGAAGTCTACCCTCCTAAAAAATTTCCAAGTGACGCAGCACCTCAAACTATTTTCTTATTAAATAAAGTAACTTAATTAGCTTCAATTCCTGTAACGAAACCTTTTACACTGGCAAGGCAACAACTGAAATGCACGAAGCAGTGCCTGAGCACCACATTCTAGCAGAGGATGAACTTAAGGGTCTAAGAAAAATAAATCGACCTTAAAGGCCGAAGAGTAACCTGCAAACACTGTTATTCTTTTTACTACTTTTTTATTTATTTTTTTTAAATTTTATGTGTATGAGCATATTGCCTGGATGTATAAGTGCCGTGCAATGCCCTTGGAGGTCAGAAGAAGGGGCCAGATTCCCTGGAACTGGAGTTACAGACAGTCCTTAGTCGCTATGTGGGTGCTAGAAATCAAACCCAGGTCCTCTACAGGAGCAATCGGTGCTCTTAACCACTAAGCCATCTCTCCAGCCTGAAATCCTGTTACTAAGCCATTCTTGAGTCCTACTCACAGGAATTAAAACTGTAGGACCAAAGTAGAATCAGTAGGCTGAGAGTAGAGGCCAGGAATTTGTTCAATTCTTTGTATACCATCCACATCCAATGGGCCCAATTCTCATTTTTGAGTTGTGTATGGGAACAGTTCTATTTTACAATATGCAGGCTCACTAGAACATTTTATGAATCTAAGGTACATTACTGGATTTGGGTGAATTCCAAACTATGCTTAAAAGAAAAAACTAAGACATCCCTCAAAAATAATAGAATGGCTTAGAGTGATAAAGCAACAGTGAAATAAAACATCACATTCACTTTGTACTGTCTGAAGTAAACATCCTTTCTAGAAGGCATCAAGTCTACAGACACCTTTTCTTAATTTTTTTTTTTTTTGAAGCCATCACTGAACATAGAAAATCTAGAATTATTCTTCTTCTACCCACAGTGGCAAAGAGAAGAAACTAGTGGAGGGAGATGTGTATAAAAAGAACAGCCAGTGAATTCTAGATTGTTAAAATAAGGAAAACAGGGCTGGAGAGATGGCTCAGCATTAAGAGCACTGGCTGCTCTTGCAGAGGACCCGGGTTCAATTCCCAGCACCCACATGGTAGCTAACAACTCCGGGTTCTGGAGAGTCCAATGCCTTCTTCTGACTTTCGTGGGCATTGCACAAAACAGGTGCACTTACATACATGCAGGAAATACACTTACACATAAAATAATTTTTTTTTTGCCAGAGCCTGTTGTTTCATCTTAATTGTAGTTCGAATTCTGTATCATCTTGAATTAAACCAACTCATGCAAAAGGCTAAAAAATAAATAAAATAAATATTTTAAAAAACAAACATGTAAGCAAAATTTCAGACTATGAGTTTTTACATAATATCCTAACAAACTCTTCAAAAGAACCAGTGAAAAAACAGCACATTTCTAATTATGGAGAAATATTACTTTTCCACTCATTCAATCAACAGGAAGAACTTTATTATGCAATATTTTTAGAAAAGTACTGGCCCACCCTGTTTTGCTAAGAGGGCATTAAACTTTTCTTTCCTCTCTTGTATTTGTACACCGAGATGTATTCTGCAGTTTGTAAAGGCCAACTGTAGACAAGTAAATATTTTTTTTTTAATGACTGGAAGGAAACAGTTATACGTATTTTTAATTGCACTGATTATTCTAATTGGTGTTTATAAACCTAAATGAAAATTATCTTCAAATATGGAGCAAAAAATGTTTCCCCCTCACCAAAATCAGAAGTCACTTTAGTTTTTAAATGCATTTTGATCATGGAAATAGTAATTACAGAATCTGTATTTGATACCTGGATCAGTATTATGTTTTGATGACCCAGTTGTAAGAAAAACTAAAAGCAATTTGTTATGCAAGAACATAAATGTACTTGAAATCTTCACACCTGTTAAAAGATAGGGTCGCACACTCTGGTTGATAAATGACCTAATTCAAATATGGGGCTATTCTAGCTAGGCAGACCTTCAAACACTGGAGAATTTGGAATAGTTTGGGTTTCTTGTATTGAAATTATTCTCAAATTTCTCAGTAAACTTGTTTTTCCACCACCTCTTTTCACATCTGAAAATTATTCATAAGTAATCTAAAAATGTAAATAATATAAAGCTCTTGTTGGATTGCATGATAAAACAATAACAACCTCGGTTTCTAGTATACTGAGGGCTAATAACCATCCCAGGTGGCTGTACATGGTTGTCAAGGCTGTACATGGTTGTCAAGGAACACAATGGGATAAACTTCTAAATAGTCTTCCTGAGTAGTTTCCCCACCTCTGGTTTATCATCAGCTCAGAATTACCTGAGGTACTAGATAAAAATAGTTCCCTAGACTAACACAAATTCCATGGAAGAACTTAAAACTGCTCTTTTTAACAACTATTAAAGAAGATTCTGATGATCAGCCGTTAAGAACTATGTCCATATGTGCTATTAATAGGGCTCAGTAGAAATGAGGCTAAGACGAATCACAGCCATCACAGACAGAATGCGTGACAGGGATCTTGGAGGAGAGCCTTCACCTTTGAAACACAATGGGAGTTTTTGCCTTTTATAGTTTAGAGGCGTAGAACGGTTCATACCACATGACCTAACAGGTGACACTAGGTAAGAAGGTGGTAAAAATATAATTCAAGATTGTCTTGGGTCTGGGTATCAAGGGTCGTGGTACTGCTGACAGCTCCAATGGGAAAGGAGGGGTTGCACAGCTACAGCCTCTGTATCTTATCCACTCTGTCCCAGGAAACTGCAGCAGGGTGTGGCCTGATGGGGAGGGGTAGAGAAAACACAACAAGGGGGTCTGTAGCCTAATGATAAGAAGTCTACAATATGAAGTCTACTCCAAGTAGGATAATTACTTCTTATCCAAAAAATTCTATCTCAGCTATTAAAACTGTCAAAAGTGGGGGCTGGAGAGACTGCTCAGTGGTTAAGAGCATCTACTGCTCTTGCAGAGGACCCTACTTCTGTACCCACATTGGGCAGCTCACAACCACCCTTAACTTCAGCTCTAGGGAAATCTAACCCTCTGGCCTCCATGAGCACCTGCATACATTTGCATATACCCACACAAAGACACAAACATACATATATTTTTTTTTAAATCTTCAAAAAAGTCTAGCAAAAATGTAATAATTGGTAACACGGGCTCTCAGTTTTTATAGAAGCTTTGAGCAAGTCATGTATTAATATTAGGAATGTTAACTAGAACTTATGTATCTGCTACAATTATAAATTCAGACCAAATGAGAGCATTTCAGGTCTTCAGCTGACATACGTAACTGCAGAGAAAGATCCACATGCACTAGTTTATTCACTAGGACACAGCCAAAGACTTCAAGAACAAAGTTTATTGAAAGGGTTCCATATCACTAACTGGAAAAATAAAAGCATGTTTAAGTTCTAGAACAGAATATTACACATTAGCACTGTTGTTAAAAGAAGGAAAATATATTTACGTATCTGCTCATATAGATATAAAATATCCCTGAGTACCTGAGACCCTTAAAACAACTGGCTGCCCACCAAAGGAGATACAGTTGGTTAGAGGGCACAACTGAAGACTATATGGTACCAAGCATATGGAGGATTTTCTACTCTACACGTTTTAACTGCTTAAATTTTCAGCCATATGTCTGCTTACAACCTTAAAAACTAGATAAACTTACTGAAAGTGCTGGCAAGTAACACTTTAAATAAATTAATAAATACCAATATAACTATTACTAGATGATGAAGGGATTTAAATGTGTGGGAGTCTTTTTTTAGAATCTCTGTGCATATACTATCTAAAAAGAAAGTGCCCAAATCTGGCAAAAAAAAAAAGTAGGTAAGTCATGCTCATTTTAAGCAACTGTTTAATTAGAACGTGCATTTGTTAATCAGCCCAGTCTTTGTGATTTTTAAATGCTCTCTTCTGGCTTCCAACACATAACTAAAACTTGTTTCCAAAGTTAAATTTAGATTATAATGGAATGATTATTTACTGAACCTCTTAGTCATTCCACTTCCTTATTCTGTGGCACAAACCACTTGCTCTGTAATATTTATGTACCACGTAGGCATAGAATTTTAAGGAACTAATTCGCTAAGAGACTGGAAAACCACATTTTTACTGTTTGTTCTCAGCCTTAAATCGGAAAACGCTTATACAAATCTGTTTTGACGGTTCACCTTTACAATTAAAGGCAAGCTAATTTGGCAGGCCAGCAGTTATTTTCAGTCTAACTTTTGCTTTTGCTCAGTTCTGTCTGTAAGGAGTGGATGTTAGAAATTCCAGACAGTATACATTCTAAGCAGGGACCTAATGGGACGACGTTCTATGGATCTGCACCCACAGATGCTCCCGGTTCCACACTCCACCCAGTGAAACTGAAACTTTCCCCCACCAGACGCCTCCCGTCGTTCACTGGAAGGAAATCCTGAAGGAGAGCTGAGTCACCCGCCCCGGGGACAGTCCTAGAGCACCGCGATGTCCCTCCGCGCCCGCGGGAGTCCCGCCGCCAGCTGCGCCGCCGCCCGCCCGGCCGGCAGGACGAGCGCAGGGTCCGCCGCTTCCCCACCCGGCCGCCCTCTCCGCGCGGCGACGCCCCCGTCCCGTCCCGCGAGGGATGCCGAGCCCGAGCAGCGCCCGGAACCGCTGTCCGGCTCCCGTTAGCGTTCGCAGCGCCCGCCCTCCGCGTGGGGCCCGTCTCCCCGCAGCGCTCACCTGGGCCGCACGTCCCCGCCGCCTCCCGGTTGCTGTAGCCGAGCCGACTTCGGAGACCCGGAGCAGAACCCAGCGCCGCGCTCCAGCCCCGCCCGCCCGCGTCACCGCGCCGCCCCCGCCTTCCGCCCGCGCAGGCGCGCGGCCAGGCAGTTCCTATGACAACGCGCCGGTCGGGATGGAGCTGTCGAGTCTGCGGGGTCCGGGTGCCGAGCTACCTCCTTCCTGCTCGCGCGCCCTGTGATCCGGGCCCAGGGGCTGCTCTGGCCTCGCTCTGGGCTTCCCGTCGCCTTCCGCACGAAACAAAGAGCTCCAGATTTCCGCGCCCGCCCTCGGTCTCCGCTTCCCCGCCTGCTTTTCCCCGCCCGCTCAAAGCGTTCACCCACTACCCTTCTCTGTTCCTGCCCCATTCTTTTGCGATTTTTCCCCTTGGCTTTTTTTTACTCTTTGTTCACATGAGCTAATGCTCATCGGCTGTTGAGGATTATTTCTGGATTGCACAAAGCATTATAGACGTATCCTAATCTAAAAGCACACTATGCCTCTGAGAGCTGATAATGTGCCTGTCGGCGCTGCTACAAAGAACTAAAGCTGCTCTTATTTGGTCTTTAATCTATAAACCATACAGCCTTCCATTACAAAGAAACTGTTACCTGACACTATTCCTAGGCAAAGAATACGATGGAACCATGACAAAAGAGCACACAAGCAGCGTAGGCCCACTTAAATTACTTAGTGCTGCAATAACATAAAACTTAATTTCTGGTATCTACTAGAACAATAAACATAAAACACACAATAAATAGAACCAAAACGACTCTCGGGAAGTTGATTTAGCTGGTGAAACACACATGTAAAAAAAAAAAAAAACTCCGCGATTAAAAAAAAAAAAAAACTAGGTCTTCTGTTCTTTACATGGCATGGTTATCTATGTAGAAATTTCCCAGGAATTAACAAAACAAAAAACTAATAAACAGTTGTAGCAAGGTTGCAGAATATATGATTAATGTATGAAAGGTGGTTTGTTTTCTGAGTTCAGTCTCTAGAAGCCATGGTGGAAGGAGAGAACCAACTTCAGAAAGTTGTCCTCCACCCTCTACCACTGTGTGATGGCACAAGGATGCCTGCACGCATATACACAGAGAGTGAGAAGAGAGAGAGAGAGACAGAGAGACAGAGACAGAGACACACAGACAGAGACTGAGAGAAATAAGCTTCTTAAAAAGCAACATGAAGACAAAGTATAAAGCCTAGCGGTTTTACTCTGGCTACCAGAATGACTTACCAAAGACTAAGTGGCTTGAACAACAAACATTTATCACTCAGGGTTCTGGAAACAGGGAAGTTTACGATTAAGGTGCCAGCTCTGGGGTCCAATGTCCCTCTTCCTAGTTTCAGATAGCCATCTTCCCTTATATCTGAAAGAGAAGGGGAGAGAAAGAGAGGAGAGGAGAAGGGAGGAGAGCCTAAGAATCACACTGCAGAATGGCTTCAGCATAAGAACTTAGAAACACAACATTCTGTTCACAGAGGTAAGTACTCAACAAAGCATTCTTTGAAATTAGAATAACCAAGAAAGAATGGTTTTGACAATAGGCATATACATCACAGGGAAACAATATGAAGCACATAAATAGAACCAACAAATGCATTCAATGAATCCTTGATAAAGAAATAGAGTTAGTCAAAAGAGAAATGAAAATCTTCTCAGCTAGGATGTGGCTCTGGTAGAGTATTTGCTTAGCAAGCAGAAAGCCATGAGCTTGTCCCAAACCCCAGCATCACAAAGGGGAAGAAAGGAGAGGAGAGTCTGGCAGGAATGATTTACTTTGGCTGTAGGGGAGGAAGAATGTGGAGGAAGGAAAAGAGAAGGGAGAGGGGAGGAGAGGGGAGAGGGGAGAGGGAGGTAGTGCCTTCTTAACAAAGTGTGGGAACAAACAGATCTCCACACCTAAAAATAATGAACTTAATCAGGGACTTTATAAAGACAGTTCCTTTATAAAAATTACCTTGAGATGGATTATACCTCTGAATTAAAAATGCAAAACTGTAAAACTGCTAGAAGATAATATAGGGGAAAATTGGAAAGCTTTTAGATGCAACAATAAAAGCACATGTCCTCACAAAAAAAATCTACAAGCTGGACTTCATTAAATTTAAAAACTTTTGCTCTGTGAAAGACAATGTGAATAGAAGACAGTGCAGATCAAGAAGACAAAATTGTAAAAAAAAAAATCTAATAAAAGATTTATATTCAAAAAAATACATCTAACACTTAAACCTCAACAATAAGTCATTGAAAATCAGGCAAAAGTTCTGAACAGACATCTCACCAAATAAAATATAGATAATAAATAAATGTATGAAAATATTATGGAAATAGAACAGCTTATCAGATGCTAAAAGCTATTGATATGTGATGGTAATTAAGAACTCTGGAGCCTGGAGATAGGAATGGGGAAGTGAACAGGAATCTTCCCCTACTCCCTGTGGTTATCCAGGATAGAAGTCTGTTTTCCAAAGCTATCACATTCCTGTAACCTTTGCATTTTTGTTACCATTGCAGCCCTCTGTTATCTTACTTACTATGTATATGTTAGGTACCTTTTGCTTGCATTCCTCACATATGAGCATAAAAACCCTCCAAACTTGAACAAGGGGCTGACTCCTTTACAGAAGGACCCATGGGTCAGACCCTAGCATAACATAAACTCCCTCTCCTCACCTGACTTTGGCTGTTGGTCGCTGATTATTCTGTAACAAAAAGTTCAGAATCATATAACATGGGGAACTGCACATTTTAAAAATGAGATCACAATACACACTTACTAGCATGACTAAAATTCAAAGCACTGATCATACCAAATGCCAACTAGAATGTAGGAATTCTCATTTGCTGCTGGTAGGAATGCAGAAGAGCTTAGCCACTGTGGGGATGACTTCTACAGTATGGACATACTCTGAACTAATGACTTTTACCTAACCTTGCAACCAAAATGTCACTGTTTGTATTATAAACAAGCTCACTGTGCCATGTGCTTCTTTTGTGTCCTGGATTTAAGACTTTAATCCCGTGGACTCTTCCTTGCCCTCCAATCAAGGCAGTGTATGAATGTGCATATACATCTTTTGCATTTCAAAGCATCAAAGTATTGCAAACTGCTTTTCACATTGCAAGCAATTAGAGAAATTGAGAACTGTCTGTAGTTGTGTGTGGTATTCTAGGTCTAGGGATCAAAGGGAAAATTCTTCACAGATAAGACAAAGGTGGGTCTGATTTCTACTTCCCGATTTCATACTTTTCAATAAAGAATGAGTGAAGCCCTTGCTCAAGAGCACAGTTCTGAGAGAAATCTGGAATAACAGATTCTCAGCAGTTTGGGTCTGCTCTTGACCTTAAAATGAATGCCAAAAGTCAGACTGTTTTTTTCCTTAAGGCATAAGTATAATGTGGCATAGTAAAAGCCACAGACAACAAATTAGAAGTTTCTTAAAAATCTAAATATAATTTTGTCAGATGAATCAGTAATCATGCTTCTTGGCACTCACTCAGATTAGCTGAAAACTTATGCCCATTGGTGGGCGGGGGGGGGCTGCACATGAATATTTGTTGCAACCTTATCCAAAATTGCCGAAACTGGCACCCACAGTGTTCTTCAATAGGTAAATAGAGAAATAAATGGTATTTATAATTTTTTTTAAATGAGCTGGGAAGATGGCTTGGTCCATAAAGCACCTGCCTTGCCAGCCTGAAAACCTGAGTCCTATCCTCAGAACACACATGAAAAGCCATGTGTGGTAGTACACTCTTGTAATCTCAGTGCCAGGCATGCAGAGATCCCTGGGGATCACTGGCCAGCCTGCCTAGGCCAATTAGCAAACTCCAGGCACTGAGAGACTCTGTCTCAAAAACAATACCCGAAGTTGACCTCTGGACTTCACATGAATGTACACAACATGCACACACACATACATGCACACACGAACACACACACACACACACACACACACACACACAATGAGCTGTTCAGTCTCAAAAAATGTAAGAGAAGCCGGTGTGGTGGTACCTATCTGCAAAGCCAGCACTCAGAAGACAAATATAGGAAGACTAAAAGTTTGAGGCTAGCCTGGGCTATGTAGTAAGACCTTATTTTTTAAAAATACTCTTAAATATATTTTAGAAGGCAACCTAAAACAACTGCATACTGTATGATTCTAACAATATTAAATTCAAAAAAAAATCCAAAATTATAGACAGTAAGATGATCAGGGGTTTCCAAGGGTTGAGGAAGAAGTGGAGGTTACACATGGGAATCAGGAGATATTTAGCTACTTGTGTGCTACTATAATGGCAGCTACATGATGTAGCCATTTGTCAAAAAACATAGGATAATATGTGGTACTTTATGTGTGTGCATGTATGTGAGTGTATATATGATGTGTATATATATATAATATATATGTATATGTGTGTATGCATCTATGCATTCTTTGGCCCTAGTTCCTAGCACACGTTTTCAAAAACCCTTGGAGGTAAGTTCTTGAATGATAAGGATGTCTTTATTATCCTAATGAAAGCAACAGAATTGGGCCCAGGGGCTCTAAATAGCTTCAGGCTGGAATTAGTCACCAGAAAAACCAAGCATGTGGTTAGGGCTGGAAATTCTACCCACAATCACTGACATCTCAAGAGAGTTCTTGAGGTTAAAGGCTCTTGCCCTTGGGACCCTTCTAGACCTTACCCTATGTATCTGTTCATCTGTTCAGCTGTATCCTTTATAATAAAATGTATTCATAAGTATAGTTCTCTCAGTGAGTTCTGTGAGTCATCCTGGCTAGTAATTGAACCTGAAGCACGGTGTGAGGACCTTCAGATTTGCAGCCTAGTTAGACAGCTGTGTGGGCAACATGAGGAACTTAGGACAATTTTATTTTTATTGGAGATCTTTACCAGGTGGACAGCTGATGTGAATTTTGAGTAGTCAGTATCAAAATTAAATTGAATTCTAGAACACTCAGTTGACATTACAGAATTGTCAACAGAACAGAACCCACTGTACAACACAGAGTGAACTCTGATGCAAACTGCGGGTTTCAGTTAGTAATATTATATCCATATTGATTCATGAATTAAACCGAATGTACCACATAACACATGTTTATAGTATGAAAAGCTGTGCATGGTACAAGGAGTTATGGTATCTCTTCCTACTATTAGATCAATTTTCCTGTAAACACAAATCATTGTTTTATAGAACGAAGATAATAAAAACTTAAAAGGACTACACAATGCTGTGATAGACATTTGAAGAAAAAACTTGGGAACTCCGAAATGATGTTACAAGGGTATCAATATTAGTCCAGGAAGCATGTTTTCTTGAAGATGTAGCTTTCAGCCTGAAGAGTAGGAGTTTACCAAGTGACTAATGGAGGGGAAAGTACCCCAGACGAAGAGAAGAGAAAAGCAAATGCATAGGCACTGCATTAGCTTGAACCTTGATGTGCTCCAGGAGCTGCAAGGCCATTGTGGCTAGAATAGCAGCATAAGAGAAGGGAATGCTTAAGACAAGCTGGGAAGTAGGAACGACTGCACTGAAACTACTGAAAACAGAGTACACTAGGTCCCATTATAAAACTACAGCTCTGGGGGCAGAGGGATAGCTCAGCGGTTAAGAGCACTGGCTGCTCTTGCAAGGACCTGGATCCGTTTCCCAGCACCCACATGGCGGCTAACAATTGTCCATAATGCCAGTTCCAGGGGATCCAACACCCTCTTCTGACCTCTGTGGGCATTGCACAACACAGGTGCCCTTACATACATGCAGGGAATGCACTCATACACATAACATAAAAATTAGAATGAAAAAGGAGAAATGGGAGCCTTGTTAGAGGTGTTAGATCATTGGTGGAATTGATCTGGAAAAAGATTAACACTGGTCTTTTGGAACTGGTTAGTTGATATAAAAGAGCATGTTCTTAATCCCTCTCTGGTTTCCTGTCTGCCCATATGATCTCTCCTGCACTTAGTGACTCTCCATTTCTAGGCTATGCTGTAAGCTTTCATTAGATACTGAATGGGTGGGACCATCTGGTATCTTGAACTGTCAAAGTCTAAAACTGTGAGCTGAATAAAGTACCTAGCCTTTGATATTTTGTTAAATCAATAGAAAGATGAACTAGTACAGGAGACTCCTGAAGCAGTCCTAATGTATCAATTACAGTGGAGATATAGAAAAATCATAAATGTAAAAAACACTAGGATAAAGAATTAGAAGAACTTTGTGGTTGGTCAGGAGTGCATTAATTATAGGGAAGTATCTAGATGATTACTAGGATTCTGACACAAGCAAGAGGTTGATATTGACACCTTTTCTGAGGTAAGGTACATTAAGATGAACAGATGTAGGTGAGAAGATTAGAAGATTATAGGATTTTATTAAATTTGAGGTGACATGTGCATTACCAAATATGGGTTTAATAAAGGCTCCTGAAAGGTGCTTATATTCCAGTGCCCTAAATTACCTTATATGGTAACAGATTCTTTGAAGGTATGACTAATTTTAGCATTTTGAGATGGGAGATTGTCCTGGTTTATCAAGATGGGCCCAATTGCTCACAAGGGTCCTTAGGACAGGGAAAGGCTGAGAATTGAATTTGTTGTCCTGAATATAAGAAATCAGAGATTGAAATGGAATGGCCATAAGCTCAAAGGTGCCAGCAGCCCCCAGGAGGCATAAAGACAAAAGCTAGATTCTCTCCAGGGACCTCCTAAAGAAGCCATTTTTATCTCGACCTTTGTATTAGTGACTCTGAGCAGCTTTAGCACAGCACCTAACAGAGAAACCTAAAAGGCAGCAAAGACCTGGTTGGCTCATGGTTTCAGAAGATGTCAGTTCATTGGGATGGAGGAAGACATGGTGGTGGGGTGTGTGGCAGAGTCCGTCGAAATACAGTGGACCAGGAAGCAAAGAGTCAGCTGGAACTAGGGGCCATTATAACAGTCAAAGCTGAATCCTAGTAACGTACCTCTTCCAGCTAGACCCCATCTCCTAAAGGCTCACTGCCCCCCAAAATCCTACCACTGCCTGGAGAATAAATATTCAAAACATGAGTCTTTCAGCTGTCATCCCTTACTGCCTTGAACTGATGAATCACATTGGTCTATTGATGGTCTATGTCTGCATAAACCTGAAGACTTGCTCTTTTGCGAATGGAGGGAGGGCAGATATTGAATGGACAAGTCCCTGGTCCCTTATTTTCCATTCATTCTCTTGTTTCAGGGACACTGACCACCGAGCTTATATGCATCTCCCACCTCTGCTCTAGGAGCCAAATGAGGGGTAGTTCTCTGGAGAAAAAGGGAACTCAAGCCCAAACACCCAACGGTGCTGACAAATGGCCTCATAACCCTATAATGAGGTCTCATCCTTGATTGAAGTCATTATTACCACTTAAAAATGAGCAGATACCCCCAACAGTCCCAGTAATTAAAAAAAAAAAAACAAATAAATATTAAAACAGAAATTAGGGCTGGAGAGATGGCTTAGCAGTTAGGAGCACTGGCTATTCTTTCAGAAGACCCAGGTTCGATTCCCAGCATCCACATGGCGGCTTACAACTGTCCTTAACTCCAGTTCCAGGGGATTCGAGGTCCTCTCCTGACCTCCATGGGCATTATATGACAATGGGTGCACCTATGTACATGTAGGCAATACACTCACACATGTAAAATAAAAATAATAAAGTATGAAAAAAAAACAGAAATCAAGAGACAGGAAAAAATGGGGAAAATAGAGACAAAATTATAAAAATATTCATCACTAATCTTTTTCAGAGAGATAAAGAAGGTAACAAATTCATAAAAAAGAAATAGAGCAGAATTTTGAAGGACCATTCAGACTTTTATGTCTACAAGAGAACTTTGCAATTAAAAAGTACTATAATGAAGGTAATAAAAATTCATAGAACATCTGAATGAAAAAAATGAAGTCTTTCAGACATGAAAACTAAAATGTAAAATATGGTATAAATAAATAAGGCCGGGCCTTGATCTATGAAGTCAAGCTTCCAAATAGACATTTCTGGAAAAAAAAAAAAAAAAAGGAAACAATCAGCTAAGGCAAGAATGAGCTCAGAGAGTGAGTTTAGGCTTCTCTAGGTTGACAAGAAGCGCTGATTTCCCAGAATAATAAATCTAAGGAAGACACGCCATAGCAAAATTTTAGACCTTTTGAGAAAAGAGAACCCAAAAGTCCCTATCTAGAAAAGTGGGACACATATGCATAAGTAATACTCAGAATGGCATCAGACTTTTCAACCGAAGTGTTTGAAGCTGCGGGACAAAAGCCAGTGCAGCACCTTCAAAGTTACAAGGGGTAGAGATTTCTAATATAGATGTCTAGACCAACCCAGACCACATCATTCAAGTCTGATAGACTGAAGAAGACCTTTAATCTATATGAGATATCAAAAAGTTCAAATCTGGCTCTCCTTCTGTCAAGAAGTTTATGATAATTGATTAAAAGAGAGTAAAAAGAAAAACAGAGACTACGACAAGAAAAGGAAAATCAGGAAGGGTTCCTGCAACACAGGGGCACAAGAGAGAGGCAGAAAGAGTTGAAGGGAGAGACTGGATGACAATTAAGCAAGAGAGGCTTAGAAAGCAGAATCCAGGATGAGAGAAGCCTCTAGCAGTAAGATCCAAAGGTAATATGCTTGAACATACTCAAGAAGTCCTTTGTCTGGCAGAAAGTAGAAAGACTAATTACTGAAACTTAGAAAAATAAAAACAACAAAAACTTCATTTGGACTAAGGACAGAGCTCAGTGGTACACTGCATGTAAAGCATTGGGTTCAATTTCTAACATGGGGAAAACAACAGAAAGAATGAGTGAATGAACAAACAAAATACAAAACAGTAGAAAGCTCATGAGGCATATTGGTCAATAAAAAATATAATAAGCAAAGTATATTGGCACATGCCTATAATCTCAGCACTTAGGAAGAAGAGGCAGGAGAGCCACGAGTTCAAGACTAGCCTGAGCTACATAGTGAGACTCTATTTCAAAGAAACTTAAAAAGAACAGAAGCTAATTGCATTACTCCATGTGACTCTTGTATTCAAATAATCTTTATGTAAACATAGTAAGATCAATATATTATTAAAGTCCAACCATGATCCTAGGTTAGATATAAATACTAATTTATTTATTTTCAAGATCATTTTTTTCTTTTGGCCAGGCATGGTGGTGCACACCTTTAATCCCATCACTTGGTATATAGAAGCAGGTGGATTTTTGTGGGTTCGAGGCCAGCCTGGTCTACACAGTGAATTCCAGGCCAGCTGTGGCTACAGGGAGATCCTGTCTCAAAAAGACAAAACAAATAAATAAATAAACAAATAAAAAATAATGTTTTTGTTTAGAATTTTCAATAATCTGATACAAAAATAAATCAATAAATATAAATATACCAGAAATTACCGTACTCAGGCATAACTAACCAAGGATACTACTG
>NW_008341229.1:10206-21707 GCF_000622305.1 Nannospalax galili | reverse complement strand
TTAATCCTAGCACTTGGGAGGCAGAGACAGGCAGATCTCCATGAGTTCAAGGCCAGCCTGGTCTACACAGTGAATTCCAGGCCAGCTGTGGCTACAGGGAGATCCTGTCTCAAAAAGACAAAACAAATAAATAAATAAACAAATAAAAAATAATGTTTTTGTTTAGAATTTTCAATAATCTGATACAAAAATAAATCAATAAATATAAATATACCAGAAATTACCGTACTCAGGCATAACTAACCAAGGATACTACTGCTTCTTTTAAAAATCTTAATAGTTCAGGCTATGCCTAAAATACATTATTAAAATTGAGTAAAAATGGAAATACTTATCAAAAACATTATTCAGTTTTCAGAATTGAGAATTTCATCTTTTCAGTTGTCTGAAGTAACAGTATAAAGATGCAATGAACATGATCATTACTGTTCTTCCTAAAGGTTTCTTTTCATCACAGAGCTCAGAAGAGTTAATCATTGGCAGGTCACTTGTTCTGAATTATGCAACTTCCTCTTTTAAAAAAGCCTCAGACACATGACAAAGCAGCATGCCCTAAAGTCCTCAAAATATCAGTCTTTGTTCCAGAACAAATTTTCCCCAGAGAGTTTTTTGTTATTTCAGCAAGATCATAAACAACGTTTTGTTAAACAAGGAAACCACCAGTTAAAACCCTCTTCAGCTGACTTCCTTGGAATACGTTTTTTTGGATTTTAAATATGTTTTTATTTATTCTTTGAGACTTTCATACATATATACAATGCATTTTGATCATAACTCTCTCTTACCACTCCAAGTCCTCTGAGACCCTTACATGCATCCTCCTCCCAATTTCATGCACTTTTTTTATTATTATTTATAAGGTATAGGTCCAATTAGTGCTGCCCAGTAGTACATGGATGTAGGGCCATCCACTAGAGTGTGGGCAACCTGCCAGGTGCCACAGCCCTGAAGAAAATGGACTCCTCCCACCCCCCTGCCCCAAGCACCATCCCCTACCAATACCTCCTCAACTAGGGGAAAGACTTTGTGAGCCCGTCCCCCATCCACACTGGGATTTTGACTGGCTCAATCTTGTGCAAGTCTTATGCAACCACAGCTGCTGGGTATTCTACAGACTCTCACTTGGAGGAGAACACATCCCGGAAAAGAAGTATGTCACCTTCTAAATGCAGAAGTGTGGCTTCCTGTTTAAAAAGAACACTGAGGGCTGGGAGTGGCGTTTAGTTGTAAAGTACATGCCTAGCACATGTGAGGCCATGGGTTCAATAAGTAAATAAAACAAAAAGAATATCAAAATAAATCAGTGTGTAAAGCCTAGATACTTACGAAAGGAGAATAATTATCCCTTAATTAATGTGATTTTTAAAGTTTGGATTTGGCAGAGAAGATTCCTGTGTAAGTTACAAAGTCTTTTTTGCTAAACTGAACATTATTCTAGGTAGTGATGTTACCTATTTTTCAAGTTATTCTATAATAGGTTACTTTTCCATTATGAAAAATTATCTCTCTATACTATAGATTCCATCATATCATGACCCACGCCTTTAATAGGTGGTAAAATATTGTTGGTGGATATGAGGTTAAACATAATTTGTAAAATACAAGTTAATTGGTATAATTCTAGAATCCTCAGGCCTTTTATTTTCATTGCTTTTCAAAGGTAATACATTAGTCTCTCTCTCTCTCTCTCTTTCCCTTTCTCTCTCTCTCTCTCTTTCTTCTCTCCCCTTGCTCTCCTCTTCTCCTTCTCTCTCTCTAGTTCTGGGGATTGAAGGGGGATCAGGCATGCTAGGCAAGCACCTTACCTCCGAGCTATAACTCTAGCCTGATTTCTGCTTTTCTAAACTAAAATAAAGCTTACTGTGTTTAGAAATATCTTTCCACTACAAAATGTATTTTTAAATGGAAAAAAAAAAGTTCAAGACAATATTAAAATGTCTTGTGACTTTTTCTAAAAAGTGAGTTCCAATTATTTGGCTGGATCATTATTGACTGGATCATTGGTTTTATTTCTTTTTGGATTGGCTGTTAGGCGGAGATAAATTTTAAAATACATTAGGCCATTTAAAACAAGATTCTTACAACAGCAAAGGTAAAGAAATGATGGGCAATGTGTGAGGACATTCTATGGCAGCTCTGAAATGGCCACGTTAGGGACAAGGATATACTGCTTCCACGTCAGTGTCCAAAACAATTTTTATTGGAACACTAACTACAATATTTTGTGGTCACTTATATTCAGTTTAAATTTTAATAATCTCCGACTGTTTAAGATCATCTGAGTTGTATTGAGGGAGCAAAGTCATTAACAACCTGAATGCCTTTGCACTTGCTGGACACTTGCCACGTTACCTTTGAGCTGCTTGTGGAGCCCTTGCCTGTTGGCCCATCTCTTTCCATTACCTGGCAGGACACTTGGTATGCTAAAACCTGCGTTTGTTTTTGACTGTGGAATCCTCCTTGGGACTTCTAAGTTATCAATACACACACCCTCAGGAAAGATGTCAAAGGCTCAGCTCCAAGTTACTCAGAGCCAAAAGTGTTCCAGATGTTCAGAATCAACCACACTGACTGTTACTTACATATTCAGGAAATGCATGATTTATGATCATGTTCATGTAGAAAGTTATTACAGTTCATTCATTCACTTCCTGTATGTATGTAATTGAGCAATTAAATAATTTGACCTTCGGATCTTACCCTTATCCTTCAGCTCTTGCTATAACCCTACCATACGGTTTTATATGTGATCAGATGCGGTCATTTTCCTTGCTGCTTCTTGAGTATTACTCATGTGTTCATCTGGTGGGAGCTGCCTAAGAACTGAGCTGACTCAGCTTTCAGGGGCCTTTGATGTTAGAGAACTGCCTGAGGAATTAAAATTGTTTGAGTCTGGAATAACTAGATCTTCTTTTCTCTAAAAACTATAGTATTTCCTCAAACTTACTAGCTTAGAACTTAAGATTTCTGTCATCATCCTGCTTAGAACAATATTCCCTATGTCAGGCTGAAAGTTAAGTTGAGACTGTTTCCTCTGCCTGTTCCAATGCGACCTTTAGCCTGGCTCTGAAGCTATCCCCTCAGACATCACCTCACTTGCATTATTTTCACTCACAGCAGTCTAAGTGCTAAATCCTTAGTGTACATCAGAATTCCTTGTTGTCACTAAAAATTCTTTGGGGAAAAGATTACTCAATGTGGTAACAAAAGACCACCAAAGGCAATAAATGGAGACCAGGGGTGGAGGGGATAGTTCCCTACATTGCTGGCATGTATATAAAAAGCTCTTCTTTAAGGCTGGTTAACTCTTCTCCAATAATTGGCCCTATGAAGGAGCGCTACAACCCAATAATGCTAATATCTACCCAAGAGGCATAGAAAATAAGCAGGGCATCTCTGGACAGGAGACAAGGAATTGGGAGTGTTAGGGTCCGTGACTCGATGGGTCCCCTCCAGATAACAAATACACGGGATTGGAGATGTAAAAATCAAGTAGAGTCTTTACTTTCCAGCCGGCTGGGGTCGACCGGTTTCCCAAGACATGCAAGTCTGGTCAGAACGATCGACCCCCATTCAGTTTCAGATACAGATTATATAGGCCCACATAGTCATTACACAAAAAGCATTCCTCAGCAGACACTTTGATCAAACATCTTCTAAAAGCTATAGTTTCGGTTAAACATCTTTTCCAGGAAGGCTAGATCTGGTGTAAGCCTGGTGCAACTTCCTTCTCTTTGTTCCTTATCGGTTATCTGGTATGTGCAAACAGGCCTACAGGACACATTGTAAATCAACTGAGTCTGGGGTCCAGGGTCCAGGGTCCAGGAAGGAGGTTTACAGCACTTCAATTCTTAGCATTTCAACTAGGTTAATCATCCATGTGTGGTAGATACAAATCAGGCAGAACAGGCAAGCTTAGCAAGTAAATCTAAATCAACATTTTAAACAGAGTTTTCTATCAAAATGCAGAGTTCTTACAGCATTCATCAAGGTATTTCATTTTTTTTCCCAACAGGGAGACAGAAGCGTTCGGCTGATATTCAAATTTGAATCTACATAAACATGTTCAATACACGTAACATGAATAATCAGAGTTGTCACTACTCCTGTGTGGGAAATGCAGAGACAGGGGGTTCCTGACCATGCTTTCCCGAGATCCATCAGTATCAGTCCTCTGAGTTAGGACAGTGGCACAGAACCCCGATTGTATTACATGCGTTTAGAATAAGCAAATCTGTAAAAGTTTAAGGTGGGAGCTGGGGAGGTGGCGCAGTAGGTGTGCTGGGCAGACTAGCATGAGGAACTGAGGTTGAACCCCAGTACTGGTGAGGTGGGTACAGGAAGATCCATACAACTTGCTGGCCAGCCAGATTAGCCTAATTAGCAAGATCTGAGGCAACCAATGAGAAACATGTCTCAAAAACAAAAACAAAAACAAAAGCCACAAGCTGTACAGCTCCTGGGGAGGAACAGCACTTGAGGTTGTCCTGATTTACACACACACACACACACACACACACACACACACACACACACACATACACATACACACAAAGCATAAAGCTACTATTGGAATTCTCATGAAGTAACATGACAATGTCTGTTATTGTTGTTGTTGTTGCTGTTATTTGAAACCCAAGAGCCATCTCAAGACCTACAATCAATTCCACATAGTGAGAGGTGCAAGTATCCTCAAATGTCTCATTTTGCAAATCAAGTTAGACTTCATATTCTCAAGTTATTTATCTCAGTGTCTATCCAAAATTTACAAGTTAATTTTCTTATGCTCAAACCTACCAGACAGAGTATGTCCCCCTAATTATGGTTTTGCTTCCTCCAATTTTGATTACTGGTGGTCAGTAACAGTGTAAAAATGTTTTGCTTCATTTTGCTTTTGATTTTTTGAGACAGGGTCTTCTTGTAGCCCCAGCCGGCCTGGAACTTGTTATGTAGACCAGGCTGTCCTCAATCTCATAGAGATCTGCCTCTGCCTCCCAAGTGTTGGCCACCCATCATGCCTGGCCATTTCACAATATTATTTATGTATTTATTTATTATTTATTTATTTATTTATTTATTTATTTGAGGTGTATGGGTATTTTGCATGCATGAATGCAAATGTACCACATGCATGTTTGGTGCCCATGGAGGCCTGTCAAAATGTCTCATCTCATACCATCATAAGAAGGAGGCTAGTTCATAAGATATTTCAGAAGAGGAAGAAAGAAGCATTCCTACTGTTACAGAGTTTGGGACCACTGGGAAGGACCACTCAGACTTAAAAAGTTCCAAATCAGCTGAATCTATTTAGCTGGCCAGGGACAGCACACTCTGAGCCAATTTAGGGAATGCTGCTCTAACTGGGAGGAGACAGGAGATTTTAAAAGTAAAGTCTAGAAAGCAAAGTCCTTGGTACAAGACTTTAGATGTTAAAATTTTATTAGAAGTGTAAAGAAAAGTCCTCAGGGCAGGCAAGCTGGTAATCTTGGCAGCTGCCTTTGTAAGGGAAAAACACAGAGGGAATCAAAGATTAAAGAGAGAGAGAGTTTAATAGTACTTGAGTTTAATTACTTCATTGCTTATAACTTCCTGGGCAAGAGCCACTCAATTCTGGGAAGGCTAGACTGAGACATAAGGGTGCCCGGAGATAGATAACGGGATGTGGGCTGCCACCCCAGGACATGACCCGTGATAAGTCACATAGGCATGTGAGAGATAACAGAAAGTGGTCAGAAATGCTTGTGTAAATAAGAGATTACAGAAATCAGGAAACTGAAACGTACCACCCAGAGGGTGACACACATGAATTGGCTTAAATCTATAGGTTAGGTGTTTTAAAGCTATTGGTTGTGTGAAAATGCATGGGCTCTGGAACAACGGCTGTGAAAATCCTATATAAACTTTGCCTGAAGTTGCTTCAGGGTCGATTGCTCTAACCAGGCCTGCGTGTCTTGGGAGGACGGTTGACCCCAGCTAGCTGGCTTAATAAAGACTTTGCTTGAATTACATCTCAGTGCTTGTACATATTGTTTTCCTGGGAAGCCCACGGAGTCTCGGACCCTAACATTTGGGGGGCTCGTCCGGGATATGGGGGGCTTCTGGGGGAACAAAGGACGAACAGAGGCAGAGTCTCTTTGTCCGGACGGGGCAGTGTAATTCGGGGGTTGCTCCCTAGTGTCTGTATAAATCCAGTATAAAGCAAGAGTCGCCATCTCATGTCTGGTCTCGGGTTAGTGATGCCGAGTGAGGAAGTCCGGGTTGGAAGTCCCAGTCCCCAGGTTAGCGACCCTGGGTGAAGTTCAGGTAGCCAACCCTGGCCCTAGGGTCCAAGTGACTCGGCCTTAGGAAGGCAAGCCCATTTGGCAGAGACCTGGCGCCTGAGGTAGAGGAGGTTGAGCTCACCACCCTACGGCAGTCCGTGTGGACGCCTTTCAGGAGAATTACTAGAAGTATCGAGGATCCCGAAGGTGAAAGTGAAAGTGGTGAGTGTGGTGCGCACCAGAGTAAAGAAGGATGGGTCCGAGTGAGTACGATCAGATGTGGTGTGTGTGCTTAGTGTTGTTGTTAATTGTTATGTTGTGGTTTGTATTTATATTTCTTTCTGCGCTCTCTAGTTTAAGGCTCTCCTACCCTCCTTTCTGACACCGAAACTCCCCACGGGCACGGGTCGGGCAGTTAAGAGCCATTAGGGCGCCCACCGCTGAAAGACTCCCATGACAGGATAAGGGGGTCACAGCCATGAATCCCAGATAAATTCGTGTCCCCCGCGGAAGAAAAAAACTGTGCAATGACAGGCACCCGTTCATAAGCACATACACTGGTCATCTTATTTGGAGTGGCGCCTTTACTCTTTACCTTCTGCCTTCTTCCTTCCTTACGATCCCCATTATGGGCCAGACTCAGGCTACCCCTAAAGGTTTAATTTTTTCTCATTTCATAGAAGTAAAGAAACGGGCCTTGAATATGGGCCTTATTATCAAGAGAGGTAAGTTTGACACCCTCTGCTCTGCTGGATGGCCCTCCTTTGGAGTAGGCTGGCCAGCCCAGGGGTCTCTTTCCCTGGACCTTATCAGTAAGGTCAAGGCTGTTATCACCCGGCCGGACCCCGAGGGCCACCCTGACCAACTTCCCTATATCCTTGTCTGGGAAAATCTGGTCAAGAATCCTCCATCCTGGCTGAGTCCCTTTTTGGTGGGGAAACCACACACTGACCCACCAAAGACTTCAGTCCTGGTCGCCCAGGAAGGCTTAAAGCTCTCCTGTCGCAAGGGTAGAATTCCTAGTGCACCGCCAGTCCTCCCTGATAGTTCCTCCCTCTACGCCCCCTTGCCTGCCGAGCAACCACCCCCATATGCGAGGCAGCCGAGAGAGAGGAGGATGAGGCTGTGGAGACTCACAGGGACCAGGAGGCTGCCCCTTCCCCAGACTCCTCAACGGCGGAGGGCAGGCGACCGGGAGGGACAGGAAGGATGCAATTAAGTCCTCGAGGGACCAGGGAACGAGAGGGAGAAGCTCCATCTTCCACTTCAGAAGAAGCAGTGCCTATTTTACTGGTAAGAGCGATCGGGGCAGGTGGCCCAGATGGAGTTCAACAATATCAGTATTGGCCCTTTTCCTCCAGTGATCTCTATAATTGGAGGACTCAGAACCCTCCCTTTTCGGAGGACCCTAAGTGTCTTATAGGTTTGGTAGAGTCCATTATGTTCACCCATTGTCCCACGTGGGACGATTGCCAGCAATTGCTCCACACCCTCTTCATAATGGAAGAGCGAGAGTGCATCCTCAATGAGGCCAGGAAGAATGTCCTCAGAGAGAATGGAAGGCCCACCACTCTCCAGCCCGCCATCGATGAGGCGTTCCCACTTACACGTCCAAATTGGGATTTCGGGACTACAGAAGGTAGGGAGCGTCTCCGGGTCTACCACCAAAAGGTTTAATTTTTTCTCATTTCATAGAAGTAAAGAAATGGGCCTTGAATATAGGCCTTAGTATCAAGAGAGGTAAGTTTGGCACCCTCTGCTCTGCTGGATGGCCCTCTTTTGGAGTGGGCTGGCCAGCCCAGGGGACTCTTTACCTGGACCTTATCAGTAAGGTCAAGGCTGTTATCACCCGGCCAGAACCCGAGGGACACCCTGACCAACTTCCCTATATCCTTGTCTGAGAAAATCTGGCCGAGAATCCTCCGTCCTGGCTGAGTCCCTTTTTGGTGGGGAAACCACACACTGGCAAGGGTAGAATTCCTAGTGCACCGCCAGTCCTCCCTGATAGTTCCTCCCTCTACCCCCCCTTACCTGCCAAGCAACCACCCCCATATGCGGCTCCATGAGAAAGAGGGGGTGAGGCAACCGAGAGAGAGGAGGATGAGGCTGTGGAGCCTCACAGGGACCAGGCAGCTGCCCCTTCCCCAGACTCCTCAACGGGGGAGGGCAGGTGACCGGGAGGGACAGGAAGGATGCAATTAAGGCCTCGAGGGACCAGGGAATGAGAGGGAGAGGCTCCATCTTCCACTTCAGAAGAAGCAGTGCCTATTTTACCAGTACGAGCAATCGGGGCGAGCGGCCCAGATGGAGTTCAACAATATCAGTATTGGCCCTTTTCCTCCAGTGATCTCTATAATTGGAGGACTCAGAACCCTCCCTTTTCGGAGGACCCTAAGTGTCTTATAGGTTTGGTAGAGTCCATTATGTTCACCCATTGTCCCACATGGGATGATTGCCAGCAGTTGTTCCGCACCCTCTTCACAATGGAAGAGCGAGAGCACATCCTCAATGAGGCCAGGAAGAATGGCCTCAGAGAAAATGGAAGGCCCACCACTCTCCAGCCTGCCATCGATGATGCGTTCCAGCTTACATGCCTGAATTGGGATTTCGGGACTACAGAAGGTAGGGAGCATCTCCAGGTCTACCGCCAGACTCTAATGACCGGTCTCCATGCAGCCGCCAGATGGCCCACTAACCTGGCTAAGGTAAAAACTATTGTTCAGGGGGAAACTGAAAGCCCGGCCGCATATCTGGAGAGGCTGTTTGATGCTTACAGGCAGTACACCCCTATAAACCCAGAGGCAGAGGAACATAGATCAGCTGTGGTCCTCTCATTTATCAATCAGGCAGCCCCTGACATCAGGAAGAAACTCCATAAATGGGACGATCTGGGAGAAATCTCTATCAGGGAAATGTTGCAGCAAGCAGAGAAGGTCTTCAATGCTAGGGAAACTCTGGAAGACAGGGAGGAGAGGCTAAGGAAGGAAGAATGGGAGATGCAGGACAAATATAGGAAAGAGGACAGAAGGTTCCAGAGTAGGGAGAACAAGAAACATAGGGAGGAGATGGCCAGGATATTCTTGGCTGGGGTGAAAGAGAATCCTGAGTCATCCTGAAGGGCGGGACGGGACCCTCCCCCCAACCTCGACTAGGATGAGATCAATGCACCCTGTGCAAAGGATATGGACATTGGAAGAAAGAATGTCCACTGAAAAGAAAACAAGAAAGAGGAAGAAACCCTGTGAAGACCCTGAACCTAGGAGAGGAAAATTGATGGGGACGGGACTCGGTACCCCTCCCTGAGTCTTGGGTAACTCTGTGCGTGGAGGGGATTCCCATTGGGTTCATGGTAGATACTGGGGCACAATATTCAGTTCTCAACCAAGCTCACGGCCCCCTGAACCCAGGACACACAAGCATAGTCCAGGGAGCAACAGGGTCCAAGAGATGTGCCTGGACCACCAGCAGAAAAGGGCACCTGGGGAGACATCAGGTTTCTCACTCCTTCCTAATTGTGCCTGAGAGCCCCGCACCATAACTGGACAGAGACCTACTCACCAAGGTCGGGGCACGTATTCATTTTGAACCCGAGGGGATAAAGATCATGGACTCAGAAGGGCAGCTTCTACAGCCTGTACATGTGCTGTCTCTATCCATGGCCGATGAACACCACCTGTTTCAGGCGGATCAAGAAAAGGGGGACCAGGGAGAAATGGACTCTTGGTTGCAGAGGTTCCCTTCCGCATGGGCCGAGACCAGGGGAATTGGCCTTGCCAAACACCTGCCCCCAGTTGTTGTTCAACTCAAAGCCACGGCCCTACCCATCTGGGTTCGGCAATATCTGATGCCAGAAGAGGCTAGGAAAGGGATAGCACCTCATATCCACAGACTAATAGAAGCAGGAATCCTTAAACCTTGCCGATCAGCATGGAATACGCCCCTGCTTCCAATAAAAAAACCTGGCAGTGGAGATTACCGGCTGGTGCAGGACTTGTGGAAAGTTAATGAGAGGGTAGAGGACATTCACCCTACGGTGCCTAATCCTTACACTCTCCTCAGTCACCTGCCACCGTCCCATGTGTGGTATACTACCCTGGATCTGAAGGATGCTTTCTTTAGTGTTCCCCTCTCTGAAGTCAGTCAGCCCTTGTTTGCCTTTGAGTGGCAAGAGCCAGGAGGAGGAAGAACAGGGCAGCTTACCTGGAGTAGATTGCCACAGGGCTTCAAAAACTCTCCCACCCTGTTTAATGAAGCCCTAAGCCAGGATCTTGAGCCCTTCTGCAGGAGCCATCCCCACGTGACGCTGCTACAGTATGTGGATGACCTGTTGCTGGCTGCAGAAACCCATGAGGAATGCGAAGAAGCCACAGGGAGCCTGCTGGCAGACCTAGGCGGGTTGGGATATCGAGCCAGTGCTAAGAAAGCCCACATCTGTCAGAGGTCAGTAGTCTACCTGGGGTACAGGATATCAGATGGAGCCAGGTGGCTGACGCATGCCATGAAGCAAACTATCCTGACTTCCCACACCCTCCTCACCCCGGGGAGGGAATTTCTTGGCTCAGCCGGGTTCTGCAGGCTTTGGATCCCGGGGTATGCAGAAATAGCCCGCCTGCTATACGAGGCTACTAAGGAAGGGCCAGGATGGGGATGGAGTCAGGAACAACAAGAGGCTTTCGACAGACTAAAAGAAGCTCCCCTCCAGGCCCCTGCCCTATCTCTGCCAGACCCAGAAAAATCCTTCATCTTGTTTATAGATGAAAAGAAGGGAGTGGCTAAAGGAGTCCTGGCCCAGCAGCTGGGCCCATGGAAGAGACCGGTGGCCTACTTGTCTAAATGGCTAGACCCAGTAGCCTCTGGGTGGCCACCCTGCTTGCGCATCCTAGCAGCCATCGCCCTACTAGTAAGAGAAGCAGACAAGCTGACTTTTGGCCAGAACCTGAGGGTGACAGCCCCACATACCATGGAGGGGATTCTCCAGCACCCACCAGGAAAGTGGATGATGAATGCTAGACTAACCCATTACCAAGGACTCCTGCTAGATTCTCCACGAATCACCTTCTCTGACCCAGTGACCCTGAACCCTGCCACCCTCCTGCCAGACCCAGACCTGTTGGCCCCCCTCCATAACTGTAGAAACATTCTCTCCAAGGTCATCCAGGTATGGGCAGACCTAAGAGACATGCCGCTGCCAAACTGTGGACTAAATTGGTACACAGATGGGAGCAGCTTTGTGCAGGGGGG
>NW_008341229.1:4785-8377 GCF_000622305.1 Nannospalax galili | reverse complement strand
CAATTGTGGGGGTGCTGATAGACTCTACTGTGCTGAATGGAATTGTGTGGAAGATAATGATGGGCAGTGGAGATGGGAGGTTTCCCTTGACCTGATTGTTATGAGGTTTACTACTCCATATAACCAATGGACAGTGTCTCCACTGGCCAACCAGGTTAAAATCACCTTTACCTCAAAGGGAAAAAATGATAAAAGGTGGATAGATGGGCTGACATGGGGCCTGATGCCCTACCAGATGCCATGGAGGGGGGTCCTGTTCCAGATCTTCCTCCAGGTCGAAGCAGTGGTTAAGTCGCTGGTAGGACCTAACCCGGTGTTAAATACCCCTCATCTGAGGCCCCGACCTCCCCTGCCTGGGTCTCCTAGGCCCACTTTCAAGCCATCAGGCACCACAACGACATCAGCAGCCCCAGCCACGGAAAGGCCGGAGACAGCTGTGAAACCACAGACTCCCAGCAACCCTATGTGGGAGATGGTGCAAGCTGTAGTAGAAACCCTTAATCATAACACTCCCCCTCTTACTGACCCCTGTTGGCTGTGCTACCCAGGATCCCCACCCTTTTATGAGGCTATCTGGGTAAATAGTTCCTATACTCTCAACAACTCTCATCCCACCTATTGGGACGGGAAACCATGGGGACTTTCTCTTGCCCAGATCTCAGCCTCTGGCACGTGTGTAGGCACAGTTCCAACATCCCAAAGCCAGTTATGCTCCTCATGTAATAACACCCCGTGGGAGCAGGGGAAGTGGATTATACCCACCTCAGGCTGGTGGCTCTGTTCAAAAACGGGCCTCACCCCAGCCCTATCCACCTCTGTATTTAATGCTAATAATGAATTTTATGTGCTTGTGGCCATTCTGCCCCGTCTTTCTTACAACTCTCATGAATCCCTCCTGTTCTATTGGGAGGAAAAACAGAGTCCTCTCTGGAAGAAAAGGGAGCCCATTACTGCCTTAACCATCAGAACCCTCTTCTCCATGGGGTTAGCTGGAGCAGAGACAGGAATCGCAGCCTTAGTAGCGTGAGAGCAAGGGCTCACGGCCCTAAGGCTAGCAATCGACAGGGACTTAGAACAGCTCTGGCAGACGATGTTGGACCTGGAGCAATCTCTCACTTCCTTATCAGAGGTGGTGCTACAAAACAGAAGGGGCTTGGATCTCCTATTTTTAAAGGAGGGCGGGCTATGCGCAGCTTTAAAAGAAGAATGCTGTTTCTATGTGGACAAGACAGGGGCAGTCAGGGAATCCTTGACCAAGTTAAAAAAGGACCTGGAGAGGAGGCGCAAGGAGTATGAAAATAATGAAAGCTGGTTCGAGTCTTGGTTTAAGCATAGACCATGGTTTACAACGCTCCTCTCGGCCGTCGTGGGGCCACTAGTCATCTTACTGTTAATAGTCACAATTGGTCCATGCATAATAAATAGGTTGCTTAGGTTTGTTCAGGAAAAATTTGACACTGTCCAACTCTTGGTCCTTCACCAAAAATATCAAGCCATGGATACTGCTGAGGAGGATTCCTCAATCTGATCAAGAAAAAAGGGGAAAATGTAAGGGAAAAATACAGAGGGAATCAAAGATTGAAGAGAGCGAGAGAATTTAATAGTACTTAAGTTTAATTACTTCATTGCTTATAACTTCCTGGGTAAGAGCCACTCAACTCTGGTACAAGGCTAGACTGAGACATAAGGGTGCCCGGAGATAGATAACGGGATGTGGGCTGCCACCCCAGGGCATGACCCGTGATAAGTCACATAGGCATGTGAGAGATAACAGAAGGCTGTCAGAAATGCTTGTGTAAATAAGAGATTACAGAAATCAGGAAACTGACACATACCACCCAGAGGGTGACACACATGAATTGGCTTAAATCTATAGGTTAGGTATTTTAAAGCTATTGGTTGTGTGAAAATGTGTGGGCTCTGGTACAACAGCTGTGAAAATCCTATATAAACTTTGCCTGAAGTTGCTTCAGTGTCGATTGCTCTAACCAGGCTTGCGTGTCTTGGGAGGATGGTTGACCCTAGCTAGCTGGCTTAATAAAGACTTTGCTTGAATTACATCTCCGTGCTCATACATATTGTTTTCCTGGGAAGCCCACGGAGTCTCAGACCCTAACACCTTGAGGAGGAGAATGGAAGGGAGAAGGAAAGAAAGCCATGAAGCCATGCAGGTTTACAGCCTGCATGGAGGTCAGACACATGGCTGATTGGCAGCCACATGGTTGGGAGAAGGAAGTTTAGAGAAAAAGTAAAGAAATATAAGATGCTAGGGGCAGCCCAAAGCATTAAAGAAAGCATGTTTAGAAAAGGGATATGAAGAAGAAAAGGAGAGATTACACTTTTCTGAAGAATTCAGAAAAGCGGCAGATTTACGGACTATATGACTGTAGCTGGTCCAGAAGTTCTACCCTGGGAGGTGGGATTCCAGGCTGGAAAACTTTGCTACCACATTAAGGCACTAGGTATTCTGCCCATCTATTTAGCATAACTTAAGGTGAACCTACCTTCCTAGGGGTTATCCTATGACCTATGAAACTGAAAAGACTTTCAACAGACTAGAGATTTTTATAGTCCTGACTAGTTAAACTTACACAAAATGGAGGAGCTTGGGCTATTACACTACAATTTTTACTACAGTGTGATGTTGTTATTATTCTATTTTATTATTAATTGTTGATATATTACTGTGTCTAATTTATAAAGTAAATTATATTATAGGTCTGTATGTAAAGAAAAAAAGATAGTATATAAAGGGATTAGTGCTATCCCAAGTTTCAGACCATTGGAGGGTTTTGGAATGTATTCTGTGGGTAAGTGGGCACTGCTATAGTCCTTCGGTTCTCAGTTCTGGTCCCCCCACCATCTCCTGGCAGCTACTTCTCCCTCCAGGGCACACATGGCCACGTGGCTAACTGCCTGCAACTTTGCTCTCCATCATCCTGGGCTTTTCCCCACGCTCCTCCTTATGTTGAGCCAGAGAATCTTAAGCCTTTTACTCACTCTGTTTAGGTAGAGCATTTCTAATAGCTTCTTCAGATATGGAGCACAAAAGAAAAATGCTAAAGGATTTACCATTATTAAGATTTGATTCTATAGTTAAATAAAATAAACCTGTGGAGTGATGTAGGGAATGAAAGAGGGCTGGAAAGCCACGCATCACTGAAGAATGGCGTTAGGATGTGAAAAGAGAATATTGTATCAGTTATGATTTTCCTTGAAGATATTCTAGCTGTCTTACATATCTTTTTACTTTTGTGGGCCTCACATAGCGCTTTGCATTCTACAAAAACACATACTGTAAATAGCACAGCATATGGCACAAGCAGGCTGAGTGAGCGCAGAGCTCAAAACAGAGATGGGGAGGCCAAGCAAAAAAGCCAAACCAGCTATTTAAAAACCCTCAGGTTCAATCCCTCAGCCTCTGCTAGCAACTTACCCTGAGGGGATTCTTAAATGCTAGGGTTTGCCTATTCTTTGTTTGCTTTTAAGGTGTAGAGGTGTTTGCTTTTAATAGACTAGTTCTATAAAAATTAAAAATTTGAGAAATGAGTTGCCATCATTTTTAAACCAAAAGGAATTTTTTCTCTTTCCC
>NW_008341229.1:0-4753 GCF_000622305.1 Nannospalax galili | reverse complement strand
CCCCTCCCTCCCAACTTCCCACACCCTTTCTCCCTCCTTTCATTTATTTCCTTTCTTTTGAACACTTTTCAAATTAAAAAATTTTTTTTTATTTTATGTGTATCAGTGTATTGCCTGAATGCATGTAAGTGCAAAGTGTTGGTTCCCCCTGGAACCAGAGCCACAGACAATTGTTAGCTGCCATGTGGGTGCTAGGAACCGAACCTGGGTCCTTTGGAAGAGGAGCCAGTGCTCTCAACCTCTGAGCCCCTCTTTCCCTTCCCTCCCTCCCTCCCTCCCGCCTTCCCTCCCTTCTTTTATCCTTTTTTCTTTCTTTCTTTCTTCTTTGGCAGCTTTCTTCTTTATCTGTCATCACACTTTTACCAAATAGCTAAAAAATCATGACATGCATGGCAACTCCTGAAACCACCGACTCAGCCTTTGCTTTCTCTGTAAAAAAATGATAGAATGTGTAAATTACAGGAGAGTCATAAACTTCCTCACATAAATTCCTCAAGGTAATCAAATGGCCCAAACTGGGAGCTTGGCCTTTGATCAGGCCTTATCAAGTGATCACTTCCCTGGCTGACAGAGACTAGTTACAGGGGCACTTAACTCCTCCTGTGCCATAATTTGCTCTGATGGCCTGGCCTTATCAACTGATCACTACAGAGCCTACAGAGTGAACCTCAAGTACCCCAAGACTACCACCTGACACCTGACACCTGACGCCTGACACCCAGCAAATTCCTACAGCTGCTTTCAGCAGAGTCCCTGTATATAAACTAGATTGCTCTGTTTAGGTTTACTGATGCTTTTCCATGGACAGAGAGGCCCTTTGCTTTGTTCTCCTGAATAAAGGAACAGATTCCTTGCCTGTTGCAGGTCTGGCTCTGGTTCTTATTTCTTAACTTTAAACTGCTTCCTTTTTCTGCTCTCCTAAATCTAACAGAAAAGTAGCACTCTAAGATTTTTCTTAGGGTCCTTATATAGTGCTGAGGCTCGCTCTTTAACAGTGGAGAAAGTTTGCACCTGATTGTAAGGAAATTGCACACTGGGAAAAATCCCATGAATATGAAGCAAACATATTTGACTTTATTACATTGCCATCATTCCCCATTTATCAATTTCCTATGAACTAATTCACATTACTAAAACACACATGGGAGCAGAACAAGCTGTTTTGTTCCCTGGAATACTTTGCAGCACCATCCCAGCATCCTAACACATTTTTAGATTGTCCCTTAATCTTTCCTCCATTTCTCTTTTCCTTTTTCAACAAAGAAGGGGAAAACATATTTGATCTAGTTAGGATTTTTATTCATATGTACATAGAAACCTAAAATAAAGTGGCTTAAATATGGTAATTTTTTCACACAAGAAGAAATCTAAAAGTGATATCTCATAAATATTTTTGCTCTGCTAGTCACCACACCCACATTCCAGATGGCAGGAGGGAGTAAAGGCAGATGAGCCAAAGGCTAGTCTCCACCCCCCTTTATGATGATCTCCCAGAAGTTTCAAAACACCAGGATTCTATCTCCTTCACCATATATAGCCATCAAAGTTCTAAAATATCACCTTTTTCCCCCAGCACATTTCTTAGGGCCCTGTTATTAAAGAAGGGAAGATCAGTAGGAATATTTGCTCTCTCACATCCACATGGTTATTCAAAGTATTGAATATGAGTTGAGCACATGGTAATATATGATAAAATCTGTTAAGTGGTGGGCAATGTAAAGATATATAAAACTTGGCACCTACCATTATAGATACATATCACTACAATATGATATGCAACGTTTGTTATAAGAATTTAGTTGAGCCATAGGGAGATGGCTCAATTGGTAAAGTGCTCCCTGAGTTCCATCCCCAGATCCCACATAAAGAAGCCCAGCACAGTGGCACTGTTACTGGCAAGAGCCTAGTCTACTTGAAATGCTCCAGTGAGATCCTGTCAAAAAAAAAAAAAAAAAAAGTGGACAGTACCTGAGGACAGACACCTGAAGTTTTCCTCTGCCCTCCACATGACATGTGTACCTACAGACACATGAACATGAACACATGTACACAAACACCCAAGAATTCACAGGAAGCCATAAAACAAGGATTCAATTATGACAGCATGCCTCACCCAGACTGCAGTCTGCAAAATTTCTCTTTAGTTGATTACTATCTGTTTACAGCTGGGGACAGAAGTTACCTTGAGTCAGATTTTTCTCCTATGGGAAGATCAAGAACAGATTCTGTTAATGAGCTCAGAGACTTTCTGGAGGAAGGGAATGTAAGCCCTAATCATTGTTCATTAAGATTTGGATCTTTCAGAATCTTTAAGGATGACCCAGATAAAATACCAGGATAGGTATGGCAAAGGGCACTAGAAATAGTTATTATAGTGCTCAGGAGCCAGCTCAGAAAGAAAGGAAATGGAGAGTGGAATACCATGCTCATGAGAGTTTGGGTTCTAAGTATAGGGACTAGACCTGACCCAGACTCTCAAAGTCAGTCTTATGCTTCAGAACTACTCCCATGTCTTGAAGAGCAGCTAGGAGTTCAAAATCGTGAAGACATAATTCTGAGAGTTTTTTTTCCCAGATAAGGGCCACAGCTAAGACTCAGTCAAGAGGCTCTGTAAGTATGTAGTGATAGGTAAATCAAGTCAAATCAGGAGAAAGCACCAGGACATAGACAAGAACTCTGGTGGGATAGAGATTATTGGCAGAGAAAATGCACGGGACTGTCCCCTAATTTGGGATGAAGGAGCTGTCAGTTTACAGGCTGTTGTCTGGGGGCTTTCATAGGGGTTTGGGGGGATGCGGAAATATTTTAAACAAGTTAGGCAGGAGAGAGAGCCCAGGGCTTATCAGGAGAGAACAGCCTCTGTCAAACTGCCTCCTTCTGTCAGCCAGGATCTGGGTCATGGGATAAGGGGTTTATACATTGTGAAACTTATCAGGGGGAAGTAGCTTATACCAAAACAGCTCCTACAGCAGCAGGTCTGGGGTGTAGAAGTGTTTGTCTTCTAAGATTATCAAAGGGAAATCAGGCTGTGCTGAAACAGCTCTTGCAGCAATTGCGTTTTGGGTCATAGGTGTAGGGAGTCTGTTTTTCTTGTCTGCATGTGGTCAGGATGCTCATTAACTCAGTTCCTGTATTTTCAGAGGGCCTGCAAAACCATGAGGCCCTATTACACTGGGGAGGGGGTTGCTGCAGATCTGAACCCTAACTTTCCAGCCTTTTGTGTTAAATTGTATTTGAATATGCTAGGTGAGCTTGCCATTCTAATGTCCCTATGTTGATTGTCATTTTAAAACTTCTTGTTAGTGTAGTAGAAATAATCAGCCATTCTGTTTTTATCTATTTAAATGTCCTTTGGATATGTTGTACCAATTAGGAGCAGTTCAAGAGAAGAGATTTATCAGTTCCTATAAATGACAAGTCATTCTATAGACCAACTGTAGGAACTCAAGTGCTTTCTCTAGTGGCCTCCCCGTCCCCCAGCTCACTATCATCATACCATTTTCATCTTAAGTCTCCCATAGTGATCCTAGAAGTTTCTGGCTTACCCTGGTGGTTGGAAATGACTGGATGTGTCACTGTACTTCCTCTACAAGCTCTGGCTAAGGAGGTGCACAGAGTTCAGAGAAAGCCAAAATCTTAGTTCCCAGAGGACTGACAGCAGGTGCTTCCTGCTGCTGCCCAACTGAGGCAGGAGGAAGCTGGAAGTCAGAAGCAGGAAGCAGGACAGACTCGGTCACACTGACTCTTCTCCAGGGCTTTTCTACAGCGTATTTGTATATAACATTAGGAGTAAAGAGAAGAGAAATTCAAATCTGAGGATTACAGGAAGCCTTCATTGTTTAACCTGTCTGTCTTCAGAGCACGTCAGAAGCAGTGGATGTGCACTTTGAGCTGTGATTCTTTCCATTCTCAAGCCCTTTGCTGTGTCCTGGAAGGTGCTTCATGGAACTAGCAGACGAGATAAGAAATCAAGAACTGTAGCACTGGAGGGACACTTTGCTCTTGTGGGCACAGATAAAGCTTCCCAAAGTAGAAGACAACATGGAATAGGGAACTACAGGCAGACAGGTTGTCAGAACAGGTGATTAGCAGTTGTCTTAATGGATCCTGTCCTCTGAGAGCTCGCCACAGACATAAGACCACATGTAAAAGAACTTGGTGATTGGAGCATCCTAGGGAAAATGTGGATTGCTGTAATTGAAAAAGATAATCTGCCCTTTTGGCCCCTTTCTAGCATAGCAGGGGTGTGAAGAGAAAGACAGAGGATTAGTAGGCTCCTGTGCTAAATGAAGTGCCAGCAACCATGCCTCCCAACTTAGAGATAGGGTGGGCAGGACACTGTGCTAGGTATCTTAGGGGAAGGTGGCTCTGAGTCTTTTTCTGAAAGCAGATAGATAGGAATGTAGAGGGAGAGCAGTTTGTAAGGACCGTGATAAGTTCAGTTTGGGATATATTGAAGATGTGAAGCCTTTAGCACTACTTGTGCTTTTGATTAGATTCCTGTAACAAGAAATCTGAAGCTCTACCCAGGTGTGGTGGCACACACCTTTAATCCCAGCACTTGGGAGGCAGAAGCAGGCAAATCTCTGTGAAATCTAGACCAACCTGGGAGGTGGTCTAAGTAGGGAGTTCCACGTCAGTTGGGGCTACAGGAAACTCTGTCTCAAAAAAAAAAAAAAAAGAAAAAGAAAACCTAAATCTCAACAGAAAGAGAATTGGGCTGCTGATAGATCAGGATATATTCCTTGAATGG
>NW_008341228.1:0-808 GCF_000622305.1 Nannospalax galili | reverse complement strand
TAGCAGATCAGCATAAGGCTGTTGTGCATATTTCTTTGCTTGAAACATTTTTAAACCAAGAATGACTCCCTGGGCTTGGTCCTCATATTTCCTATAATCCTATGTCATAGGGGCAGAAAGATTGTAAGAGCCAGGCATGGTGGAAGACCACAAGGAAAAAGAGTTTTCCAGACAGCTGGGAACTTGCTCATATGAACTTACAGCAATGGTGACAGCTTGCACAAGACCCAGGGAGCCTCAAACCAGACAAAATCAGCATAGAAGGGGGAAATGGGTAAGAAGCCCCGTTTGTTGGGAAACGATTGGCAACTGATGACTACTGGGAGAGGGAGAGTTTTTCTTTTATTTAATTTAAAGTATTTTATTTATTATTTTTATGTGTATGAGTGTATTGCCTACACATATGTAAGTGCACCTGTGTCGTGCAATGCCCACGGAGGTCAGAAGAGGGTGTCAAATCCCCTGGAACTGGGTTAGGATGGTTGTTAGCTGCCATCTGGGGGCTGGGAACCCAACCCAGGTCCTTTGCCAGAGCAGCCAGTGCTTTTCACCTCTGGGCCATCTCTCTAAGCCCAAGTTTTGTTTTCTTTAAGGGAGTGACACTTGGTAGATTGACCAGGCTCCAGTGGACTTAAACCGAGGCACATGTGGAAAAACAAACTTGGTTCAATAGGCCTTAACATATATGACAGAATCCAAAACCAGTGGGTGGGTGTCTATGAGGGAGGTCAGATAGGGGAGGGGGTCTAAAAACTAGTCAAAATGTATGAAATTCACAAAAAAATCAATTAAAACGTATGAAAAAATT
>NW_008341227.1:1762-2557 GCF_000622305.1 Nannospalax galili | reverse complement strand
GCTGTTTTGAGAGGTTTTAGAAGGTGTGGCTATCCTGGAAGAAGCATGTCATTGGGTTGGGCTTAGAGAGTTCTTAAGCCTTGCCAGGCCTCCAATCATTTCTTGCTTCCTGTGCCTGCATACTTGAAGAAGTGAGCTTAGCTTCTGCTCCTACCCCAGCCTCCTCTGCCACCATGTCTCCCTGCCATGATGGACTCTTGCCCCTTTGAACCATAAACTAAATAAACTCTTCCTTTTATAAGTTCCTTTGGTCATTGTGTTTCTATCACAGCAACAGAAAAGTGACTAATACACACATATGCACACAAAATGGGAAAAACATATGAATAGGTATTTCTAAAAGAAGACATACAGATGGTTAATAGGTGTATCAAAAATTACTCAGTATAATTAATAACCATGGAAATGTAAATTAAACCATAATGAACTATCACTTAATATCTGTTAGAATGCCTATTCTATAAAAGACAGTGAGTTCTACCTAGGTTGTGGAGAAAAGGGAAAAAACGTATAGTAATTGCCACAATTTATCTCATTTTATTAATTAGGAAAATGAGGCACAGATATGCAAAGATATACCAGCAGCTCATGATTTCATTCTAACTACAGGGACAAAAGTCAAGTATGTGGGCCTTTAGTGCTATTTAGGAAAGCAAGACTATGAAAATAGATGAATGTAGCACATAGTATGCTATGAGGGCTGCTATAAGTACATACCACACCAGAAATGATATATATCCTTCTTTCCACCATGGTGTCAATCTCTTAGTTCTAACAGCAGCCAAAATTCTCTAC
>NW_008341227.1:0-742 GCF_000622305.1 Nannospalax galili | reverse complement strand
GCAAAACTATGGCACCTTCATCACCACTTCATTATTTGAATTTGCTTTGAGAGGTTATGTTAGTGCAGTATAGGAAAGAATATCACAATATAATTACTTCAAGACCGCTGTATCTCATAGGTATATCATAAGGATGCAGTAAGGTACTAGAAAAATACCTGCTTGTGTGTGTGTTTGTGTGTGTGTGTGCGTGTGTTATGTATGCACACATACTTAGGTGGGTGTGTATGCACATGTGGATGCCATAGGAAGACATTGGGAGTCTTCTTCCTTTTTTCTCTCTCTTATTTTCCAAGACACGACTTCTCACTGAACTTGAATTTCACCATTTCTGTTCATTTGATAGAGAGTTTCAGAGATTCTCCTGCCTCCATACACCACTGCTGGGGTTACAGATGTATATTGTGATGCCTGGCATTTGAAGATGCTGGAGATTTGAACTTAGGTTACCTTGCTTTGCCAGCAAGTGCACGTACCCTTAAGCCAGTTTTTCAGCCACAAGACATGTTTTCCATCTATAATATACATTGAAAACACAACATATATCTATAGCTCCCTCCCTCCCTCCATCCCTCCATCCTTCCTTCCTTCCTTTCTTCCTTCCTTCCTTGCTTTCTTCTTTCTTTCTTTCATTCTTTCTTTCTTTCTTCACATATATACACACTCTTCAGTAAGCATTGATGACCTAAAGCAGGTCATGATATACAACAGTGAAAGCAAGCCATTATAATAATCACAACCA
>NW_008341226.1:582-788 GCF_000622305.1 Nannospalax galili | reverse complement strand
AGAGAGAGAGAGAGAGAGAGAGAGAGGGAGAGAGAGGGAGAGAGAGAGAAAGCAGGAAGCGAAAGGTTTGGCTTAGGTCACGTAAAAACGAGAACGTGAAGAATCAGGCAACAAAAGAAAAGCGTCCTTTTTTTTGTATTGCTGATTCGAGTTGAATTCCCAAACCCCAGGGCAGCGTCCTGCAATCACTGGGGGGGGGGGGAGAT
>NW_008341226.1:0-344 GCF_000622305.1 Nannospalax galili | reverse complement strand
ACTTTAGACAAGAGCCCCCTCCATCTTTATCTGTTTTGCATGGTGAAACAACTGGCAAGGTTGATAGAGAGAGAGAGAGCAAGAGAGAGAGAGAGAGAGAAGATGAGATGTTAGGGGAAAGCAAAAGATGGCAGGAGCGAGGAAGGGAAGGGAGCTGAGGTAGGGAAAAGGATTTGAGTGCAATGGGGAGGCAGGTCTGACTCCCAGGTGGGCGTGGACAGACACAGTAACTGTGCCAGGCAGTTCAATGGTCACAGAAACCAGTGCTGTCCAGTGGCCGTGAGTCAGGTCCAGGAGTGACTGAATTTGATTGGAAAGGAGATGAAAAGAGAACTGGTGGAGAG
>NW_008341225.1:0-811 GCF_000622305.1 Nannospalax galili | reverse complement strand
ATCAGAGTAGGGGTCAGGTGACAGCGATGAATTACCAAAGACAAGGTGAGCATAGTTATCATAATGGGCAGCAAAGGCAAAAAAATGCCTACAATGGCATGACTCGAATGAACCTGTGGTACTGACTAATCAATCATGGTATTTCCAGGGACCACATACATAGGAAGCCTACTAAATTTTTATTTGATCTGTATAAGCAGAAAAGCTCTAGGATGAGTGACAGGAAGTCAGTATTGGATCTTAGCAATAGAGAATCTCACTCAGTCAACCAATTTCCAGATGAGAGAGTTTAGAGACCCAGAACCCCTTGAATGAAGGGAAGGCCAGGTGTCTGTGCCCTTGAGGAAGGACTTTGTCACAGTGCCAAAGAGTTATGCTGTTCGCCTCTCACCCATCCTTCCCCAGAGGGACCTCTGGCCTTTCACTAGAGTAACTGTACATTGGGGGAAAGGAAATAATCCGACATTCCGCGGCCTCTTGGATACTGGTTCTGAGTTGACACTGATTCGAGGAGATCCTAAAAAGCATTGTGGCCCTCCAGTTAAAGTAGGGGTTTATGGAGGTCAGGTGATAAATAGAGTTTTGGCTCAAGTCCGACTGACAGTGGGTCCAGTGGGTACCTGAACTCATCCTGTGGTTATTTCCCCAGTACCAGAATGTATAATTGGGATAGATATACTTAGGAATTGGCAGAATCCCCATGTTGGTTCCCTGACCTGTGGAGTGAGGGCTATTATGGTTGTAAAGGCCAACTGGAAACCAATGGAACTGCCTCTGCCAGGAAAAATAGTGAACCAGAAACAGTATCACA
>NW_008341224.1:0-991 GCF_000622305.1 Nannospalax galili | reverse complement strand
GTACCTATTCATAACCCTAACCCTAATGATAACCCTAACCCTCACCCTATACCTAACCCTGAATCTCACCATAACCTAATTCAAAACCTAACACTAATCCTAACACTAACCCTAACCCTAATGCTAACCCTAACTCTAACCTTAACCCTAACCCTAAGCTAACTCTAACACTTACCCTAATCCTAAACCTAACCCTAAACCTACTGCTAACCCTAACCCAAACCCTACCACAAAACCTACTGCGCTTTCTATGGTAAAGCAAGCACTTAGTAAGAGATATGACACATATTTTTCTTAAGCATCCTGACTGTCATTGATGGCAAGTCCTTTTACATACATTAAAAACGTGGTTAAATGTGAAATGCTACTGTTCATTCATTTTCACTATAGGAAACACATTGTGAGAAGTACTGTGTTTTATACAGGAAAGAATGAACTTAGGTACAGATGCGACACATATTTTTCTTAACAACCCTGACTAACATTGACGGCATGTCCCTTTTGCATACAACTCATAAGGAACGTGGTTAAATGCAAAATGCTACTCTTCGTCTTAAATGCAAAATACTACTGTTCATTCCTTTTCACTGTAGTAAATACATTGCGAGAAGTACGGTACATTCTACAAGAAACAAGCACTTAGATATAGATGCGACACATGTTTTTCTTAGGAATCCTGACTGAGATTATTGGCAAGTCCCTTTTTCATACAACTACTTAGGAACGTGGTTAAATGCAAAATGTTGCTGTTCATTTGCTTTCACTACAGTAAATACATTGCATGAAGTAGTATTCTTTCTATTGGAAAGCATGCACTTAGATACAGATGTGACACATATTTTTCTTAAGCAACCTGACACATTGCATGGCATGTCCTTTTTACATACAACTCAAAAGGAACGTGGTTAAACGTGAAGCTTTACTGTTCATTCGTTTCCACTATAGTAAATACATTGCTGGATTTACTGTTGTTTCTACAGGAAGCAAGTAC
>NW_008341223.1:0-364 GCF_000622305.1 Nannospalax galili | reverse complement strand
TCCTAGGCTCTTAGGCTCTTAAAGTCTCTTAGGCTCTTATAGGCTCTTAGGTTCTTATATGCTCTTAGGCTCTTAGGCTCCTAAGCTCTTAGGCTCTTAAAGTTTCTTAGGCTCTTATAGGCTCCTAGGCTCTTATAGGCTCTTGGCTCTTAGGATCTAGGCTCTTATAGGCTCTAAAGGCTCTTAGGCTCTTATAGGTTCTTAGGCTCTTAGGCTCTTATAGGCTCTTAGGATCTTAGGTTCTTAGGCTCTAGGCTCTTATAGGCTCTAAAGGCTCTTAGGCTCTTATAGGTTCTTAGGCTCTTAGGCTCTTATAGGCTCTTAGGCTCTTACAGGCTCGTATAGGCTCTTATAGGCTCTTGGC
>NW_008341222.1:0-727 GCF_000622305.1 Nannospalax galili | reverse complement strand
TTGGAGCTATATAATGGAACATGGAGCCATACTGATGGCACATTTGAGCATCGTGATGGCACATGAAACATTTAAATACCAAATTGGAATACTGTGATGACACATTGCGGCATTATGTTTGCCCACTGAGCAGTGTGATGACATATTAGGGGCCTTGTGAAGGGACATTCAGCATTGTGATATCAAATTGAGCATTGCAGTGACACTTTGGAGCATTGTGATGTCACACTGGAGCATTGGGATGTCACAGTCAGCATCTTATTGACACATTGGAGCATTGTTTTGTGACACTGGGGAATTGTGAGGGGATATTCAGCACCGTATTTGCATATTGAGCATCATGACGACACAATGGATCATAGGAATGACAGAGTAATGACACAATGGTGCATTGTGATGGCAGAATGATGGCACAATGGAACATTGTGAATTCATATTGTAACATTGAGATGGCATATTGGAGCAATATAATGGCACATTTGTCCATAGTGTTGGCAGACTGTAGCATTGTGATGTCACAGTAGAGCATTGTGATGTCACATTGGGGGACTGTGGGTGGACATTGATCACTGTGTTTGAATATTGAGCATGGAGACACCCTATCCCTAAATGTAACAATAACACTTGCCCTAATCATAACCCTAATCATAACCTCAAACTAACCCTAGGTCTAACTCTAAACCTAACAGTAATCCTAGTATTAACCCTTTACTTTACCCTAAACCTA
>NW_008341221.1:0-200 GCF_000622305.1 Nannospalax galili | reverse complement strand
AGGCAAGCAGCAAAAAGCCTGGCATTCTCCTCTGCCTTGGTCTTTTATACCTGCTGCAATCAGAAGGTAATGCCTACATTTAGGGTGTGTCTTCCAGCTTTAGATGATCCAATCAAGAAAATCTCTTTCATTTCAGTTAATCCCAAATACAATCAAGTTGACACCCAGGATTAGCCATCACAAATCCACCCCTTGTCAAC
>NW_008341220.1:5717-6676 GCF_000622305.1 Nannospalax galili | reverse complement strand
TGAATTCTGTAATGAGTCTCAAGTGATGAGCGCGTAGTAAAGAACTTGCCAAATTCTTCACATCTGTAGGGTTTCTCTCCAGTATGAATACTTTAATGACGTCTAAGGCATGAGGCCATGGTAAAGCACTTGTCACATTCTTCACATCTGTAGGGTTTCTCTCCAGTATGAGTCCTTTTATGACATCTTAGATGTGAGGCACAGTTAAAGGACTTACCACATTCTTCACATTTTAGGGTTTCTCTCCAGTATGATTCCTTTTATGACATATAAGATGTGAAGCGTGGTTAAAGGACTTACCACATTCTTCATATTTGTAGGGTTTCTCTCCAGTATGAATTCTCTGATGAAACCTTAAATGTGACAGAGAAGTAAAGGCCCTGTCACATGCTTCACACCTGTAGGGTTTCTCTCCAGTATGAATTCTATAATGAGTCTCAAGTGATGAGCGTGCAGTAAAGAACTTGCCACATTCTTCACATCTATAGGGTTTCTCTCCAGTGTGAGTCCTTTTATGACATCTAAGATGTGAGGCGTGGTGAAAGGACTTACCACATTCTTCACATTTGTAGGGTTGCTTCCCAGTATGAATATTTTTGTGGCATCTAAGATTTGAGGCTTTGGTAAAATACTTGTCACATTCTTCACATTTGTAGGGTTTCTCTCCAGTATGAATACTTTTATGACGTCTAAGGTATGAGGCCATAGTAAAGCACTTGTCACATTCTTCACATCTGTAGGGTTTCTCTCTAGTATGAGTCCTTTTATGACATCTAAGATGTGAGGCGCAGTTAAAGGACTTACCACATTCTTCACACCTGTAGGGTTTCTCTCCAGTATGAATTCTGTAATGAGTCTCATGTGATGAGCGCGTAGTAAAGAACTTGCCACATTCTTCACATCTGTTGGGTTTCTCTCCAGTATGAATCCTTTTATGCCATCTAAGATATGAGGCATGG
>NW_008341220.1:0-1589 GCF_000622305.1 Nannospalax galili | reverse complement strand
CTACATGTCCACAAAGCCAGCGCTTCAAAGACTACTCGAAGTAATACAAAGAACTGAGAAAAGAACAACTATACTCCACGGGCAATGAAAGAAAGTAAATTAGGTACAATTGTGGAAACACAGTATCAGACAAAGAATGCAAACAGTAGTCAAAATGATGGCAACCAATACACATCTTTCAATAATAATTTTACATACCAATGGACTGAACGCCCCAGTCAAAAGACACAGGCTAAGCAAATGGATTTTCTTTAAATCCACCTCTTTGCTGTCTGCAAGAAACCCATCTCACTGTCAAGGACAGGCCCTACCTTAAGGAGAAAGGATGGAAAAGAATGTTCCAAGCAAATGGCACTAAAAAACAAGCAGGGGTTGCAATTCTAACATCTGACAAAATAGACTTCAAAGTAAAACTAATCAGAAGAAATACAGAGGGTCATTTCATTCTGATTAAAGGAACAACCAACCAAGAAGATATTACAATTTTGAACATATATGCACAAACTCTGGTGCACCCAAACTCATAAAAACAACACTACAGGCCTTTAAGACACAGATTAACCCCAACTCAGTAATAGTAGGGGACTTCAATACCCCACTGTCTCCATTAGACAGGTCAACTGTAAAAGAATAAGCAGAGACGTCCAAATTAAACAATACCATATGTCAAATAGACCTAAGAGACATCTTTCAAACATTCCACCGAAGCACCAAAGAATATACTTTCTACTCAGCACCCCATGGAACTTTTTGCAAAATTGATCACATGCTGGGGCGCAAAACAAACTCAAAAAAATAAAAAATTGAAATTCCATGCATTCTATGAGACCACAATGCAATAAACCTAAAAATGTACACTCTCAAACTCACAGCACAAATTCATGGTGATTAAACAACACACTCCTAAACAATGAGTGGGTCAAAGGAGAAATTAACAAAGGAATGAAAAAATACCTGGAATTCTATGCAAAGGACAATACAACACAACAAAACATCCAGGCACTTTAAAAGCAGTCCTAAGACGGAAGTTTATAGCTCTAAGTGCCTACATTAAAAATAATTCTCAACAAAATACTTGCAAACCACATACAGATGTACATCAAAAAGATTGTTCACCATAATTGGCTAGGCTTTATTCCAGAGATGCAGGGATGGTTCAGTATATGCAAGTCAATAAACGTCACCAATCATATAAAGGGACTCAAAGACAAAAACCACATCAACATCTCAATTGATGCAGAAAAGGCTTTTGACAAAATTCAGCATGCATTTATGTTCAAAGTCCTAGAGGGAACTGGACTGGAGGGAACATACCTCAACATAATTAAAGCTATATACAACAAACCCACAGTCAACATCATTCTAAATGGAGAAAAACTGGAAGCATTCCCATTGAAATGAGGAACCAGGCAAAGATGGCCACAATCTCCACTCCTTTTCAACATAGGGCTTGAAACTCTTGCTAGAGCAGTAAGAAAAGAGGAGGAAATTAAAGGAGTACTAATAGGAAAAGAAAAAATCAAATTATCCCTTTTTGAAGAAGGAAGGATTGAGGAAGACACTAGATGTAAGGACCTCCATGCTATGGA
>NW_008341219.1:0-495 GCF_000622305.1 Nannospalax galili | reverse complement strand
TTTCATTGTTCACCGAACCTTTTATTGGAACCTTGTGAACTTGCCAAAACTGTAATTAATGAGCCCCATCTTCTGGTTACACCTGAAAATGTGCTACTTGCTATGATTTCCTTGATCACCACCAAGGTATTTCTTGTTCTAAGTCCTGTTGCTACTGCTAATGATGCTTATTGGGCTTATTTACTTGATCCTCCTATATTTCACATTGCTACTTGGGACCATGCTTCTGTTAAGGTTACTACTAATGATACTCTTCTCATGGGAGATGAAAGTAATGCCTACTTAACCATCAAAGGGGTTAATGTCACTTTTGAAGACCACACTGATGGCTCTCCCATGTGTTTTTATACTGATTCTTCCTCTCCCTTGAGAGGTTGTTTCTTGCTCTCCTTAAGAACAGTAGTTGCTGATTCCCCATCTCCTGCAGGGAAATCTACCAAGTCCAATGTGCGTTTGGGTGCTTACCCAGAGAGGCCCCCTGCTGGGGAAGGTAAT
>NW_008341218.1:149062-155000 GCF_000622305.1 Nannospalax galili | reverse complement strand
CACGTACACACAACAACATTCACCCACACCCCCTGGAAAAAGATCAATGTGCATATTGCAAGAAGAAAAGACATTGGAAAAATGAATGCCCTGAGAGGGAAGGTGAAATAAGGGGTCCTGAAAGAGGGCACCAACAGCAAAAGCAGCTGTGGTTGCTTCTTCCCAACAAATGCAGCAGCAACAGCAAATTGTTGACACCGAGAACCCTAAATGGGACTCTGAATCAGATTGAAGGTGGCTGGGCTCAAAATAGGTGACCGTGAGCCTATGGTCAGAGTCAATTTAGGGAACCAAACTGTGGACTTTATACTGGACACTGATACAGCTGTATCCATGGAGACCTCCCCCACTGGAAGGCTCACTAGACTCTGTCAGTATCATAGGTACCACAGAAGCCACTAAGAAATATCAGTTTTTTGGGCCATGAGACTGCATAGTGGGAGGCCACCATGCCTGGCACCAGCTCCTATATGTGCCTGAGGCCCCATGGCCCCTACTAGGGGGACATTTGCTATCCAAGCTCAGTTCTACACTGACTGTGGACTTAGGTCACAAAACCACCCCCAGCCCCCTGCCTGTGCTAACTCTGGAAGTCCATCTAGAAGAGGAATGGAGATTCCACAAAGAGGCACCAAAGGAAAAGGCACAGAGTCTCTCAGACATTAACTGGTACTTGGAGTATTTTCCCCAAGTCTAGGACATACAAGGAAGAGTTGGCCTCACAAAAGGTCACCCACGTGTAATGGTGGCACTAAAACTAGATGCCACACTGGTGAGACAGAGATAATACCCAGTCTCTTTGGAAGCCAAACTTGGAATAATTCCTCATGTCAAAAGATTCAAGGATGAAGGGGTCCTACAAAAAATCCAATCTCCATAGAACACCCCCTCACTCCCAATAAAAAAGCCAGGGACCAATGATTACTGGCCAGCCTAAGACCTCTGCAGAATTAAGGATGTCGCCAAGACTCTACACCCCATGGTCCCTAATCTGTACACTTGGCTGAGCCTGATATGCCCAACAACAGCTGTCTTCACATGCCTAGGTCTAAAGGATGCTTTGTTCTGCTTAAGGTTAGCAAGAGTAAGTCAGCCGTGTTTGCCTTCAAATGGGAAGACCCAGAGACTGGCTTAAAAGGGCAATTGACATGCACTTGCTTGCCTCAAGGGTTCAAGAACTCCCCTACCATTTGGGCGGAAGTGCTAGCCAAGGACCTGGAAAACTGCCAGCCCACTGCAATACATTGATGTCCTGCTGCTGGCAGCTCCCATGAGAGAGATCTGCAAGAAGGGGCCTGAGAAACTGCTGAGCTTCCTTTGAGAGGCAGGGTATGAAGTCTGCAAGTAAAAGGCCCAGATCTGCCAAGAGGAAATCATTTACTTGGGATAACACCTCAGTTGGAGAAAGAGGAAACTGGGGGAAGGAAAAGAGTGAGTAATCATTTGATAGGCCCGACCCAAGACCAAGAAGCAACTCCAAGAGTTCCTAGGGGTGGCTGGGTTTTATGGGCTCTGGATCCCAGAATTCTCTGCTATCACCAAATTTCTCCACAACAGCCTCCAAGGGCCTGCTACAGACTCACTAAAGTGGAGAATGAGGAGTAAAATGCCTTTAACAAATTCAAGAAAAGGCTGAATAAAGCCTTGCTTTGGCACTCCTGGATGTCTCTCACCCATTTCCTTTTATGTGTATGAGAAAGGGGGAGTTGGACTAAGAGGGTTGACCCAACAGTTGGGACCGTGGACTAGACCGGAAGCATGCTTATTCAAAACCTAGACCCTGTGGCTTCAGGGGTGCCCTCCTGCCTCCGGGTGCTAGCTACCACCATAGCACTAGTACAAGAGGCTGACAAGCTGACTTTAGGACAAAATATCACAGTCAGAGTACTGCATCAAGTCACCTCTTTGTTAAATGGAACGGCCAGCTGCTGGATGACTGAGGAGTAAGTGGCACAATAACAGGCCATGCTGGGGGAGAAGCCTAGGTTCCAAATAGAGGCTATTCATACCCTAAACCTGGCCACATACCTACCAGAAGAGGAGGGAGAACTGCTCCATAACTGCAAGAAGATTATGGAGGAAGTGTTCTCCTCCTGCCCAGATTTAAAAGATGAACAGAGTTCTAATTCAGAATTGGAACTACTTACTGAGGGGAGTCTAAGTCTGCAGCATGGAGAATATCTCACTGGGTACACAGTAACCACCACAGACAAAGTCATGGAGGAAGGCCAACTCCCTGATCATTGATCTTCCCAGAAGGCTGAGGTGCCTGCTCTCATAAGAACACATACTCTCTCTCTCTCTGAAGGGAAACAGATCACAGTCTATACTGATTCCCAATATGTCTTTGCCATGCTGCACATCCACAGAGCTATATACCAAGAGAGGGGATTGCTTACCTTGTAAAACAGTCTGAACCTCTTGGGCAATAGCCATGGTGCATTGTCAAGCTCACACAAAAAACAAGGACCAAGTAAGTCAAGGAAATCAGCTAGCAGAGCAGGCAGCCAAATGAGGAGCCCTACATGAGAGTATTGACTTGGGTCCCCCACTCAACTCCTGGAAGGCGTGTTTTGTAGGTCCAATGGTCTCTGAGCAGCCTAGGTGCTGTCCAGAGGGGAGAAAACTGGCTGAAGAAGCAGCCAAATGAGGAGCCCTACATGAGAGTATTGACTTGGGTCCCCCACTCACCAACTCCTGGAAGGCGTGTTTTGTAGGTCCAATGGTCTCCGAGCAGCCTAGGTGCTGTCCAGAGGGGAGAAAACTGGCTGAAGACCAAGGTGCAACTGAAGACCAGAGGGGCTGGCTGATAACCTCTGACAGTAAAATCATTGTCCCAGAGGGTACTGCACCCAGTCTGATCTGGCAAGTTCATGAAATGACCCACCTAGGAAAGACAGCCTTAGGAGACTTGTTGCAGAAATATTGGATAACCCCAAGGCTGACAACATTAGCCCAACAAGCTAGGAAAGCTTGCCTATGGTGTGCACAAAACAACCCAAAGCAGGGGCCCTTATGGCCTCCATTATTGTCACAGAACTGGGGATCCTACCCGTTTGAACATGTGGAAGTGGATTTCAACATCCAGCCCAGTAAGATACCAGTACCTACTGGTCATTTTTGCAGCTTCTTGTGCTGGGTGGAAAAAGCCCAGGAAGTGTCCCAACCCTTGGTCAGAGAGCTCATCCTGCACTTTGGAGTCCCAACCAGCATTGGGTCAGACAACAGCCCAGGCTTTATCAGCAAAATTATTCAGTGAGTATCTAAAGCATGGGGACTGACTTGGACTCTACACGTGGCATCACCCATAATCTTCGGCCCAGGTTGAGAGGATGACTAGAACCCTAAAAACTGTGATAGCCAAGCACTGCCAGGAAAGGAATCTCTCCTGGCCAGAGAGCTTGCCATTTGTACTGTTCAGAGTAAGATGCGCACCAAGAAGTTATGGCTTCTCTCCTTTTGACATTCTGTTTGGGCATCCACCACCACTCCTTAGAGAAACTAGAGATCTCAGAGAATTTAGGAAAGTTCGCCTCCAGCAGTTTTTGAAGGACTTAACACAATAAAGGAAATTGTTGAGCACCTGAACTTGCCCCCCCCTACTGTTTCCAGCCACTTGCATTCCTGGAACCCAGGAAATTGGGTTTGGGTCAAAGTCTCAGTCTGGTCTGGGAAACTTACACCCAAGATGCGAAGGGCTTTATCGAATCATACCACCCCTTCAAGCCCTGGATCCTACACACCCACATCAAGGTGGCTGTGGACCCGAGACAGAAGTAGACTGCCAGAGCTGCCCCAGACCAGTCTCTGAAGTTAACAATATCAAAGTGACCTCAAGATGGGAGCCACAACCCAGTACCTACCCTCATCCTGATGTCCTTGCTGATCCTGTAGATGCCCAGCCAGACTGGCTCCCACTCAGCTTCCATGGCCCAGAATCAATACTTTAGACCCTTGAGCCATGAAATCAAATGACCTCACTTTTAGTAGTGGCCTGTCTAAGTTTGACCTCAGTACCCCTCTAATAAAGATGCTCACACTCATAAACACCAGCCATGAACTGCTGGCAGAAGTCAACCCTGATTTAGGAAATGGTTGCTGGATATGCTTAAAAACTAGTCAAATGAACTACACCAGAGTGGGAGTCAGGAATTTGACTGTAGTCAATGGGATGGCAACAAGCTCCTGCTTAGCTGGCCCTTGGTTAAGTTCCTAGGGGAAGCCCATGTATTAGGAAACAAGAAAATTGTACCTACCTTTCTCCCAAATCTCCAGCCCCTGGGGGAACTTATTGCTCCTCCCCAAGCAGCATCCACACTTGCTACCCAGGAGGGGACTGTCTTCTGTTGTACTTGTCCCTGATTTAGATGTCCTCTCCGGTAAGGAAGTGCAAACCTATCACCATAGACATAAAGAAGCCACCACCTTACTCCTTGTTCTCATGGGGGCAGCCTTGGTGGGCACAGCAGCCCTGGGGGTCACAGTGGTTGGGTTCCAACAAGTCCAGCACAGCCATTTGCCCAACCTAATAAGGGAAGAACTAAGCTTGATTCAACAAAGTATTGTAACTTTACAAAGTCAAATAGATTTTCTGGCAGTGGTAGTGCTATGGAACCACAGAGGTCTAGATATAATGAACCCAGAGAAGGAAAGTATGTGGGCCTATCTAGGACAAGAATGCAGTTGAAAAAAAATAATAAAAGTCAGGAGCCATGAAGTCTCTCAGGCAGGTCGTGTACCGGTCAAGAATTCCAACTCGCCGATAAGTAAGTTTTATGGCCGAGACATCTGGCTTGCCGATAAGTAAGTTTCATGGCCGAGACATCTCCAACTCACTGATAAGTAAGTTTTATGGTTGAGACATCTGGCTTACTGATAAGTAAGCTTCCCGCTCTCCCCGTAGCATTTTGTAATAGTTTAAATTAACCAATAACCGCGTTTCTGCTTCTGTATCCCGCTTCTGCTCTATAAAAGTTCCACAAACCCGACCTGAGGCGCGCAAGTCCCCCGAGGAGACTTTGTGCCCACAGGTACCTGTGTACTAAATAAACCTCTTGCTGTTGCAACCCGAAGGCTGGCTTGTCCTCTGTGGTTTCACTCTTACATTTGGAGGTCCCACCGAGATTTGTCGGTCAGAGGGAGCCACAGGACAATTCGAGCCTTGCGGGGAGGTGAGTTGGCCAGCCTCTGTGTCGTATTGTCTGGTTTTGTTGATAGTGCAGCATCTGTAGAATCTGGGGATCCCGTCAGTATTTCTGGGCAGTGCAAAAGCAGGACTGACGAGTCTTTAAGCTTTGCCTGCCGGCCTGGGGGACGCTCCAGGACTGTGAGACCCACATCTGTAGAACTTTTTGTTCATCTGTAAGATTTCTGTGGATCTCGTCTGGACAAGGAACTTCCTTGTCATCTGTTATTCCGAGCTGCACACCTGAGTCAGTGTCAGTGTTTCTGTGTTGCTGTGTATTTGTGTTGGTCGCGACCAGCCCCCATGGTCTGGGGAGCACGATATTTTGGGGCTCAGCATGTATCTGAAGGATACGTGAACCTGAGCGAAGTGACAACCTCGCCATCTGATTTTGTTCTTTCAGTTTTTCTCCGCAGTCGCGCTAAGCGGTACCTTGTCGCCGGCTGTCTATTTTTGTTGTTTCTGTTGTTTGTCTGCCTCATTGTGATTTTAGATCACCCCAAAATGGGACAACACCTAACCACCCCCCTGAGTTTAACTCTAGATCACTGGAGAGAAGTGAAGAGCCGAGCTCACAATCAATCTGTGGAGATCAAGAAGCACCAATGGATAACCTTTTGTTCCTCCGAGTGGCCAACGTTTAATGTTGGCTGGCCTCGAGATGGGACTTTTGACTCTGATGTTATTTTGCAGGTTAAAGCTAAGATCTTCTCCCCTGGACTAACGGGACATCCGGACCAAGTGGCCTATATA
>NW_008341218.1:130599-144366 GCF_000622305.1 Nannospalax galili | reverse complement strand
TAACAGCAGACAAGGGAGGTATCTGTTTAGCTTTACAGGAAAAATGCTGTTTTTATACCAACAAGTCCGGGATCGTCAGAGATCGGATTAAAAAGCACCAAGAAGAGCTAGAAAAAAGGTGACAGGAGCTTTTTGCTAACCCCATGTGGGGCATGTGGAATGGAATTCTGCCTTATCTTCTACCTCTTATTGGGCCCCTGGTTTCCCTACTCTTAATCTTGACAATAGGCCCCTGCATTTTCAACCGGTTGACTCAATTCATACGAGAAAGGCTATCAGTGGTCCAGACCTTAGTGCTGACCAGCCAATACCAAGCCCTAGAAACCAGTGACCCTGATAATCTATAAAGGAGGGAAAGGTTCCCCTCCATAGTTACAAAGAAAAAGGGAGGAATGAAAAATAAAAGTCAGGCGCCATGAAGTCTCTCAGGCAGGTCGCGTACCGGTCAAGAATTCCAACTTGCCGATAAGTAAGTTTTATGGCCGAGACATCTGGCTTACTGATAAGTGAGTTTTATGGTTGAGACATCTGGCTTACTGATAAGTAAGTTTCCCGCTTTCCCCGTAGCATTTTGTAATAGTTTAAATTAACCAATAACCGCGTTTCTGCTTCTGTATCCCGCTTCTGCTCTATAAAAGTGCCAAACCCCAGCCTGTAGGCGTGCAAGTCCCCCGAGGAGACTTTGTGCCCACAGGTACCTGTGTACTAAATAAACCTCTTGCTGTTGCAACCCGAAGGCTGACTTGTCCTCTGTGGTTTCACTCTTACACAGTTTTTATGCAAATCAATCTGGAATAGTCGTTTCTGCTTCTGTATCCCGCTTCTGCTCTATAAAAGTGCCAAACCCCAGCGTGTAGGCGCGCAAGTCCCCCCGAGGAGACTTTGTGCCCACAGGTACCTGTGTACTAAATAAACCTCTTGCTGTTGCAACCCGAAGGCTGACTTGTCCTCTGTGGTTTCACTCTTACACAGTTTTTATGCAAATCAATCTGGAATAGTTAGAAGTCAGAGAGAATGCAAATCAACTGCTAGAAAAAATAAAGACTGGAGAAGAGTGAAATGAGTTTTTCTGGAAGAATACATGGAAAACTTGGGTCCCTGGCTGGCCCCATTACAGGACCCATAGTTGTGATGCTATTAATCCTCCTGGTAGGACCAGGTATAATAAATATTCTCAATAAATTTATCAAAAGCCAAGTAGAGGCCATCAAATGCCAGGAGATTTTTCAAGAATATCACAGGATTCCTCTAGAATAAACAAGGGATTATGTTGATGAAGAGGAGGGCATATTATGGAAATACAAGAGCACATCAGATGCTAAAAGCTTTTGCAATGTGATGGTAATTAAGAACTCTGGAACTCTGGAGTAAGAAAAGCCAGGAGATAAAAACGAAAAATGGGGACGTGAAAAGGAACCACCCCACTCCCTGACCTCCTATACAAGTCTTTGTTTCCCAAGGCTTTTGCATTTCTGTTACCTTTGCAGCCCTATGTTCTCTTACTTAATTACTATGTGTGCTATGTACCTTTTGCTTTCATTCTTCACATAAAAGTCCCACAAAACTAGAACAAGGCACTGACTCCTTGTGGGTCAGTCCACTAGCATAAAATTAAACTCCATCTCCTCACCTAACTTTGGCTCTTGGTTTCTGATTTTTCTGTGACAATTTTATGTGTATTCATGATTGCCTGCTTGGAGGTAGGTGCACCTGTGTTGTATAATGCCCTCAGAAGTCAGAAGAGAGCATTGGAGCCCCTGTAACTGGAGTTACAAATGGTTGCTTGTCTCCATGTGGGTGCTGGGAATCAAATCTGGGTTCTCTGCAAGAGCAGCCAGTGCTTTTACCTGCTGAGCAATCTTGCTAGTCCCAAATTTAACTTTTGTAGGTATTGAGGCTTATGCAATTAAGAGCCTTAAAGGAGGGGCTGGATAGATGGCTCAGCAGTTAAGCACACTGGTTGGTCTTGCAGAAGATCCAGATTTGAATTCCAGCACCCATGTGGCAGCTAACAACTGTCCATAACTCCAGTTCCAGGGGACCCGATGGCCTCTTCTGTCCTCCACGGGCATTTCACGACACAGGTGTACTTACTTACATGCGGGCAATACACTCATACACATAAAATAAAAATAATTAATAAAATATTTTTTTTGAGAAAGAGGCTTAAAGTAAAATTGAATTTTCAAAATTTGTTATATTGTTGTACCCCATCCACTGGACCCTAAAGAGACCACCGAGAACCCAACACACCAAAATGCAAAAGCAAAGGTTTATGGTTTATTCAGGCTTAAGCTCGGGCTCTCAGACATCACCAACTCAACGGATCCATGCTGAGAGCCCAGAGTAAGGGAGAGTGGAGACTTTTATAAGTTTAGAGAAAAAGGGGGGGAGATACCAAAGATACATTTTGGTTGGTTCAAGGAGCCCGTGCGTGCCAACATAATTTTAAACCAATTAATTGGATGTATAAGATGCAACCCTGGAAGTTTCTTATTGGTAGGTGCTATTCTCAGGGCTGTGGAATGTGCTGACTGTTACCTGTGGGGCCAGGAGTCTCCATTTTTACCTTATAGGGCAGTTTTTATGCTCTGGCTTGGTTAATCTATAGTTTCCTGGAAGGGGGGGATAGCAGGTGAGGGTCAGGGCATGCCAGGGTGTTTTAGGCATGTCTAAAGCAGCAGCCAAGCATTTTACAGAAGCTAAAAGTGCAATTAGTGGGGGTCTGGAGGGATTGGGGGTAGCGGGTGAATGAAGAGGGTCTCAGGGTTCTACAATATGTAAATGATTATTTAGAATAAGAGATTAGCAATAAATTCCTATTTTTTTTTCTGTAAGGTTACAAACACAATGAACATCAAAAGGACAGAAAATACATAATAGTTTTAATAAGTAATTCATTGGCTGTGTACTCTTTAGTATTGCAATAATTTTGTGATGTTTTCTATAGAGAGAATAGGAAAATAATTTAGTGTTTGCTAAAGCATAGTTGAATAAGTTACATATATATACATATGTATATACACAATCTAGAAAAGTTTCTCTTAAGTCCACAGATGTTATGGATACTGTAGACAGGATTGCCGTCAAATATATGAAAAAAAAAACATCTCCAGCAAATATCTTTTTGGGTTAGGGAGACAACTCAGGTAAGTGCTTGCCTTGCAAAGCATGAGGTCCTGAGTTCAGATTGTAAACACTAATGTATAAATCAGGGTGGGGTGACCTGCGCTTATAAATCCAGAGCTGGGAGGTAGAGACAGGGGTTTGCTGGCCAGTTAGCCTAGGCTATTTATTGAGTTCTAGGTCTGCCTCGAAAACTGAAGGAAGATGAGGTTGGAATGAAAGGAGACAGCAGTCTTTGCCCACTGAGATTACCATTGCAAATTTCAAAAAAGGATTACAGCCTTTCAGACACTCCTGGCAGAGCAGCCTGTATCAATGGGCCAAATCACCACAAGTTCATCCCAGTTAAGTTTAACACATTAATTAAACCACAGATAAATGTATAAAGCATAGAAATTGTGATGCCAATAGGCATTCTTTTCTTGAGTAATAATGCTGTGAGTGGGTTCTAGCAATATACCTACTAATATGTAGGTATCATACCAATATGGAGCACAAATAATAATGTCAATAATTCCAAGAAAATATTTTTATGGACAGTGTCTTAGTTCTTTTTCCTGTGGTATGATGACAAAATACCTCATGAGAAACAACTTAAGGAAGGAAAAGTGTTATTTTTGCTTACTGTTCAAGATACAGTGCTTTATAGTAGGAAGTCAAGGCAGAAGGAGCTTGAAGCAGCTTGACATGACATCCACACTCAGGAAGCAGAGAGGGGTGAAAGCATGTGGTGCCTTTACCACTTATACAGTCCAGGATGCCAACCAGGGAGTGGTGTTACCCACAGTCTTCCCACCCCAGTTAGCATAATCAAGATAATCTGCCTCAGGCATCCCAGAGTTCCAACTCCCAGGCGCTTCTAGATTCTGTCAAGTTGACAATTAGCACTGACCATGACAGGCAGTCATGTTTTTTAGAACTTTGATGGGTTCTACCAGAAAGATATGTCCCCAAGGTGTTCTCAAGATCCAAAGACCTCACCTAAGGTGAGGCTGAGGAGCAAATGACCAAGAAAATCTAAGCAATTTTGCTGAAGAAAAAGGAAATTATGAGATATTTAAAAAATAATAATAAAGTACAAGCAGAAATTGACAAAGTGCTACTTCAGTGTTATCTAATGACCTCTGAAGAGGATGGCATGCACTACTTGATATGTAAGTGAAGTCTCTTTGGTTGACAGTGGCTTTTCTGAGAAGGAAAGTAGACAGTGATTAGTTCCATGGTAGACTGAATGTCTCAGCTCAGGTGTGGTATGAATGCCACCAGAAAAAAGAATTACTTGGTTTTTTTCTTAAATACCCTTTGCACGTTACACATTATATGAGCTGAATTCTGGAAGTTCCTAAGGAGCCTTTCCTCCCTGGTGACATTTATTATTTATTTTATTTTTATTACATTTATACATTTTATTACATTTATTTATTTTTATTACACTTATGTAGGGGGGTGCATGCATACCACAGTACCACTGTGGATGTCAGAAGACGACTTTCAGGAATAGCCCCATCCTCTCAACATGTGGATGGGTTGTGAGGACAAAACTCACAGCATCTTGGTGTAAGCACACTTACCTGATGGACCCGCTTGCTGGCCTTGACTAAATATGTTTACCTTTTCTGTGTTTCTCATTAAAAGAGCTGTGGACAGAACAGGCGAATACTAATTGATCAATTTTCTCACTGGTAATTTTAGTTTCATGTATTCCTCCCAAAGCCTCTCAATGTGTTTTCAGTGTGTGTGTGTGTGTGTGTGTGTGTGTGTGTGTGTGTGTGTGTGGTATGTGAACTTGTCGATGTGGGCATGTGTGTATGCATATTCATGTGTTTGTGGAGGCCAGAGGTCAAAGTCAGGCATCTTTCCTCAATTGCACTCCATTTCTATTTTCTGAGACAGGATCTCTCTGGATTGGAAGTTCACTGATTCAGCTAGGCTGACTAGCTGATGAGCTCCAGGGATTCACCTATCTCTGCTCCCCCAATACTGGGTTGGTTACAGGCAAGCCCCAGTATGCCTGTCTTCTTTAAATAAATGAATTCTGGGCCTCTAACTTCAGCTCCTCCTGCATGCACGCCAGGCTACTTACCAACGGAACCATCTCCTCAGTCCCAGGTTTTGTTTTTTTCAGTTAAGTGTTTAGCTTTAAGTTAGCATACAAAGTAATGGGTTTCATTATGTCCTCCTCATTATACTTTGTTCTCACTTGTTCCCCTTCCTCACTGCCCATCCCCCCACTAGCTGAAAGAAAATGTAGTGTCTGTCTCGTTCTTTTTTTTATTTTTTATTTTATGTGTATGTGTGTATTGCCTGCATGTAGGTAAGTGCACCCGTGTTGTGCAATGTCTGCAGAGGTCAGAAGAGGCTGTCGGATCCCCTGGGACTGGAGTTACAGACAGTTGTTAGCTGCCATGTGGGTGCTGGGATTGGAACCCAGGTCTTCTGCAAGAACAGCCAGTGTTCTTAACCACTGAGTCATCTCTCCAGCCCCTGTCTCATTCTCTTACCATAATGATTTCCATTCCATCTCTCTTTTAAAAAATGAATTTATTACTTCATTAGTATCTATTCATTGTGTAGTAGCCATGCGTTTCCTGGATAATTTCAAGTATATCATGTACTTTGACCGGTTTCGGCCCATGCCCTCCCAACTCCCCTTCCTTCCCTGAGGATCCTCTGCTTCATGTCAATTATACAACACAAATTGTTTTATGTATCTACATGAAATCTAGGTCCCACAAATGAGAGAAAACACGTGCTATTTGTCTTCCTGACTATGGATTATTTTGCTTATTTTTTTAAAACCTTTTTTCTTTTTGAGACAGGATGTCTCACAAAGTCAAAGTCCAGCTCCTCCTGCCTTAGCATCCCCAGTGCTGAGGTCACAGGGAGTGCAGCCACCCTGTAAGAGGAGGGGTAGCAGCTTCCAGATCCAACACATTAAGTTCTGATGAACCAGGCTTTAACCAAGGGCAGCTTTACTCACATATCCACCATTCTGTTTCCACATTTGTTAAACACTGATTCTAAAGGAATAGCTAAGAAACCAGGCATCCAACAGAGCCCACTTCTACCTAGCAAGAGTCAATGGATGGAAGGAATGTGACCTAGTGGTCTTGTTCTGATACAAGGGAGAAAAAGCATACTCTAGAGGGTTCTTACTCTCATTCATAAAAGAATTTAAGAATGAATCTCAATGGAAGATTTAGGACAATTTTTTTAGAATTAAAAAAAAAAAATCCTCAGGTCAGGTGAGCTGTAAATCTCAGCAGCTGCCTGACATGTGGCAAATTGGTAATCACATCATAGGGAGAAAAAGTAAAAGAAATACAAGATACTAAGGCCCAAAGTATTAAAGAAAGTATGTTTAGGAAAGGAAAAAGAAAAGGAGAGATTATACTTTTCTGAAGAATTATACTTTTTCTTCAGAAAAATAGGCAGACTTGCACAGAGCCAACAAATTTGTGGCTGGATCCAGAAGCTCTGCACTAGAAGGGAGGATTCAGGTCAGGAAAAGCTCACTATCTCATTAACATCTCTGCCCACCTACTTAGCAGGACTTAAGGTGAACCTATCTTTCTAGGGGTGATCCTATGACCAGGTCTTCCAACAGACAGAGATTTTCTAGTCTTGACTAATTAATCTTATGGGGCTTTTTGCTACTCTAATAGTTCTGTTCTATTCTGGTGACCCAGAGCTGCAAGTATTATATAAGCCCCTTCCAAGTCCTTCCTGGGTTACCTCTATGCAGCATCCTCCCTCAGTAGGTCAAAAGAATAGAGCAAATTCCCCTGCCCCAGATCCCTGGCCCTCTTGCCTGTTTCTGTTTCTCTGTTGTTTTTATTTTGAGAAGGGAATCCTACTCACTTGACATTTTTATTTGACAAGAGCCAAGTACAATAGAAGAGGTTGACTTTGGCCCTGAAGACGGAAAGGCTAAACAGCCACCCAAAGTTCACTGACACCTTTGAAAATATGATTCTGATTGAGGAAAAGAGACAACCTGCTTCATAGCTACAGACCCACTCAGTCAGGAATCAGGTACCCGTGCCTCAGACAATTCTATTCGTGTCTCAGGTGATTCCTGTCTCATATTGGCCTTCTTATTGTGAAAAGCAAAAATCCAGCAGAAAGTCTGGAAACTGTAAAAATTACAGAGTTTGGAGTTCAACTGACCAGTCTGCATTCTTCCCCGTCACTCTCATAAATTACATACACAGACACAAAAAGCCCTTGCTGTGTTTCAGTGCAGGGCCAAAATATTTCTGTGCATTCAACATAGAGTTTTTTCCCCTGAAGAAATGATATGTTGGGGGCTGGAGAGATGACTCAGCTGTTTAGAGCACAGTCTGCTCTTGCGGAGAACCTGGGTTCAGGTCCCAGCTGTTCATAACTCCAGTTCCAGGTAATCAGATGCCCTCTTCTGAATTCCTCAGGCACTGCACAGCACGGTTGCATGTACTTACATGCAAGCAATACACTCATACACATAAAATAAAAAGAAATGATAAGTTAAATATTTGCCTCAGAGAGTACTTCAGAGTCAAACAACTAGCAGGTAGAAGGCATATTGACTTTTAGAATATAAACAGTGAACTTTGGTTGTTGAGGTTTGAGATCAGAACTCAAAGCATCAGTCTGCTTTGCATGCTTAATTTCTGTTTCCTGTATTTGGCATTTCATTCCGTAGGGGCTTGAAATTCGTTTGTTTCTTATTCATAATTAAACATGAAGTGAATATTGTCAAAAAAGCATGTTCCCTCTAAGGATGCTGAGTTCCCTGAAATGCAGGCCTTGGCTGGCTTCTTTTCCATTGCATGGATTCTGGTACCCAGTACACCGACTTCTCATTAGTGAATATATATATATATATATATGAGAGACAGAGACAAAGAGGAGTATCTCTCAGAGAGCTCAGACTGGCCTCAAACTCCCTGTGTATCTGAGAATGATCTTGAACTCTTGATCCTCCTGCCTCTGTCTCTTGAGTGTTGGGATTGCAAACATGTACCACCACTCCTGGCTTATGCAGTGCTGGGGATACAACACAAGGCTTCATGGATGCTAGGTGGGCACTTTACTCAATGAACTACTTCCAAGCCTTGATTAATGTATAATTTTTTTTTTTTTATCTTTTTGAGACAGGGTCTTCCTGTAGCCCCAGCTGACCTGGAACACAGTATGAAGATCAAACTGACAGCAATTTCACAGAGATCCCCTTGCCTCTGCCTCCTGAATGCTGGGACCAAAAGCATGGTGGCCTGGGTCCTGATACATAATTTGTAAGTGAATGAATGGAGGAACTATTGTGAGGCTCACTTACATGAAGACCAGATAACTATATCTGCAGAACTAAAGATTGTTCTAACAGAGATTTCCTGGGTAATGATTTTGAATCCCAGACATTTCAGCTAAGTATAATATCTGTAGCATATTAGTTATTTTTCTGTTGTTGTGATAGCCCCATGAGTAAGGCAATTTATAGAAGGAAAAGTTTATTGAGCTTATGCTTCCAGAAGGATGAAATTTCATCATGAGAAGATGGGGGCGGGCATGGCTGGAAGCAGCCATCATGAGAGTGTTGTGGCATTGGGCAGCATGGCAGGAGGCAGCTGGAAGCTCAGCACTCACATCTTCAACCAGGTACAGGAAGCAGAGAGAGAAACTTAAAATGGGGCAGGCTAAGAATTCTCAAAGCCCACCCCCAGTAATGTGCAAGGCTACACCTAATGTCTACAACAGAGCCACCAACTGGGACCATGTGTTCAGATTCTGTTAGGGTTCAAGAATCAAGAATAATTCCCACAGATACTCAAAATGATTATACAAAAGTTTATTTAAGAATTTAAGGTTAAAAAAAAAAAAAGACAATAACCAAATGGCAGCTAGCTGGGCACAGACTTCACAAGCCAAATATGGAGTCTGGCCCCAGACAACAGCAGGCAGGAGCTTTTATTGGGGCACTCCATAGAAACCCACGCATGCCAAGCATTTTTAAAATAATTGGATGTCCCCATATCCTGTGTACGGGGAAAGTCTTGATTGGTAGGGGCTGTCTTCAGGGCATTGGAATGTGCTAATATCTTTTAGAGTCAGAAGTTTTTGTTCATACCTTATAAGGCTTTTACATGTACAATATGCCTGAACTTGTCTGGGCTTGTCTAAAGAAGCTAGCCAAAATGGAGTCAGAGCATTCTGGCTCTTCAATTCCTGGAAATTATGGGTCCTCCATCAAACTACCACATATATCCAACCAAACATCACACACACAGATCTTAGAAAAATCTAATCAATTCCATGGGCCTGTAGATAATAAACAGCTTATAAATTTTGTGGCTCTTTTGTTCTTGACATGAAGAAGGTTCAGGTAAGTGGGCATGAAAGAAAATTCAACATAATTGTGGGATTTTTAGACTTGACTCAATTAATAAAGAACAGAGTAAACAGGATCTGAGCTGTCCTTTTGTGCTCTAAAGGGAAGTCTGAATAAAGGCTGTCTGCTGGAGCAGAAAAATTGAAGAGGACCAAGCTTCCCAGTGCAAGCAGCAAGGTACAAGGCTTTCTAGTAGCTTTTGAGTTCTCTGCAGATGTCTGACTGAAAGCTTGGACTTGTACTAGACTTTAGAATCTAACACGTGTCTTTGAGCCAAACACTGAGGTTTGGTTAGGGAGACCCAGCTGGAAACAGCTTCTGAAGACAGACCTTCATTGTTTCCCAAGGTGAACATAAGGTTTTTGTTTTCATATGGAAAAAGTCTTTTGTACGTCAACTTGAAATTGTAAAGTTATGGTATAAATCCACTTGAGTGTTCTTTTGGGAAGATGTTGAAGAAGCAGAATGCAGTTGACACTCTGTTTCCTCCTCTGCACCTGGTGGATTGGTGTTCATATCTGGAGAAGCTGAGTATCAAGTAGACCTAGTCACATAAATGTTGGCAACTGCACAAATAAAATGGTTTTTATACAATCATTTTTAATACAGCATGATATTAATGAAAGAACTATAGAAACAAAAAATTGACAGGAGAGCAGACCACCAGAAAGTGCCAAGCTCTGGCTTCCCTCAGGTCTCCATCTAGTAGAGGATCTGAAAACCCAGGGGACAGCATGAGAGCCCCCAGATCCTGCCTGCACATGGTGGTGAGTGACCCCTAAATGCACCATACCCATTCCCCTACTTGTGCTATAGCCATCCCCTAACCTGGGATTTTGTGAGGCCACTCCCAAGGCCCCAGGACAGATCTGGGTTAGGTGGGCTAAGGCTGAGATCCTAGCAGACAGCCTGAGAAGGTGGGTTCAGACTTGCATAAGTGTAGCAGCTCTGATCACAGCAGACCACCAGAGAGTGCCCAGTTCTGGCCTCCCTCTGGCCTCCCTCTGGCCTCTCTCTGGCATAGGGTTGAGAATGCAGGGGACTGCCAGAGAGTGCCCAGATCCTGCCTCCATGTGATGAAGGAAGCCTGAGTGTATGTGACTGGAACCTGAATTAGGCTTCTGTGGGTACTCCTGAATAGATGGTCTGAAGCCATCAATTCCCTCCAAATTAAACCTGAGAGAACCCTGTACCAACCACCTTTACATAACCAATAAAGAAAGGATCTAGGCACCCAATTAATACAAACAGAAGCATACTTCAACTTAATTCTCATATCAGAATTATAAACAGCAAAAAAATTCACCTGCCAAAACCACAATGAAAGAATAATAAAAAGAAAGCCAAAACACTATGTCCCCACCAATCCTGTAGAAGAGTTCTACAAGGAGAACCCCCTACAGATAACCCAGGACACTGAATTTAAAAGAATAATCATAAACATGATCAAGGAATACAACGAATTTAAAGAAGACATGAACAAACAAATCAAAAGAGCTAAAAGAAGATAGGGATAAACTTCTGAATGAATTCACAAAAGAGGTAGAAACACTGAAGAACACTCAGGCAGAAATGAAGAAGGAAGTGCAAAAGTCAATAAGGCAACTTGAAACAACAACGGAAAGCTTCACCACTAGAATGAATGAAATGGAAAACAGAATATCAACACTAGAGAATAAAGTTGAAGAATTTGACCACTCAAGCAAAAATTATGTAAAATTTAAAGAAACACAGGAATAGAATATGCAAGAGATGTGGGGCACCATGAAAAGACCAAATCTATGGATCATAGGAATAGAGGAAGGAGAAGAATTTCAGGTTAATTGTATTGACCAGATCTTAAACAGGATTGTAGAAGAGAATTTCCCAAAATTAAGGAACGACATCTCCAAACAAATACAGGAAGCACATAGAACACCGAATAGACAGGACCAGAAAAGAAACTCCCCATGACACATCATAGTAAAACCACTAAATGTACAGAACAAAGAGAATAATGAAATCAGCAAATGAAAACCAACAAGTCACATACAAAGGAAAGCTCATCAGAATTACAGCTGACTATGCAAACTATGAAAGCCAGAAGAGCCTGGACCAAGGTATTTCCAGTTCTATGTGACAATAGATGCCAGCCCAGAATACTATACCCAGCAAAAATATCGATTATAGTTTGGGGGGAAAGAAAAATCTTCCATAACAGCAACAGCCTGAATGAATACATGTCCACGAAACCAGCCCTTCAAAGAATAGCTGAAGCAATACAGAGAGCAGAGAGAGAAATAACTATATCCTAGAGGCAACAAAAGAAAATAAACAAAGGTATAATCTAGGAAACACAAAATTACACAGAGAACACAAACAGTAATCAAAATGATGGCAAATAATACACATCTTTCAATAATAACCTTAAATATCAATGAACTGAACTCCCCAGTCAAAAGACACAGGCTAAGTGAAAGGATTAAGAAAAAAAATCCATCTCTTTGCTGTCTGCAAGAAACCTATCTCACCTTCGAAAGGTATAATCTAGGAAACACAAAATTACACAGAGAACACAAACAGTAATCAAAATGATGGCAAATAATACACATCTTTCAATAATAACCTTAAATATCAATGGACTGAACTCCCCAGTCAAAAGACACAGGCTAAGTGAAAGGATTAAGAAAAAAAATCCATCTCTTTGCTGTCTGCAAGAAACCCATCTCACCTTCGAGGACAGGCACTACCTTAAGGTAAATGGGTGGAAAAGAATATTCCAAGCAAATGGCACTATGAAACAAGCAGGGGTTGCAATTCTAGTATCTGACAAAATACACTTCAAAGTAAAACCAATCAGGAGAGATAAGGAGGGTCACTTCATTCTGACCAAAGGAACACTTAACCATGAAGATATTACAATCCTTAACATACATGCACCAAATTCTGGTGCACCCAAATTCATAAAAACAACACGACAGGACTTTAAGAGACAGATAACCTCCAACTCAGTAATAGTAGGGGACTTCAATACCACACTGTCTCCATTAGACAGGTCAACTGGACAAAGAATAAACAGAGAGATGTCTGAATTAAATGATACCATAAATCAAATGGACCTACCAGACATCTTTTGATTCTTCTACCCAAACACTAAAGAATACACTTTCTACTCAGCACCCCATGTAACTTTTTCAAAAATCAACTGCATACTGGGCCACAAAACAAACTTCAACAAATACAAAAATATTGAAATAATTCCATGCATTCTATCGGACCACAAAGCAATAAAGCTCAAAATCAACACTGGACGAAGCCCTAGTCACTGCACGAACTTGTGGTGATTGAACAACACACTCCTAAACAATGAGTGGGTCAAAGGAGAAATTAAGAAAGAAATAAAAGCATTCTTGGAATTCAACGAAAAGAACAATACCACACAACACAACTTCTGGGACCATTAAAAGCAGTCCTAAGAGGGAAGTTTATAGCTCTAAGTGCCTACATTAAAAAATTAGAAAGAGCCCAAAGAAATGACCTAATACTGCAACGCAATGCACTGGAAAGGCAAGAACAAATGAAACCTAAATGCAGCAGAAGATAAGAAATAACAAAAATCAGAGCAGAAATTATTGAAATAGAAACAAAGAAAACAATACAAAGGATAAATGAATCTAAGAGCTGGTTCTTTGAAAAGCTAAACAAGATAAACAGACCCTTAGTCTAGTCAACCAAAAGAAAGAAAGAGGAAATCCAAATCAACAAAATCAGAGGTGAAAGGAGAAGCATACAACAGACACCCAAAAGATCCAGACCATTATAAGGAAATATTTTTAAAATGTATAGCTACTAAATCTGAAAGTCTAAATGAAATCTGAAATCATAGGAACCACCAAAGTAAACCAAGAAGAGATTGACAGTTTAAATAAACCCATAACATATAAGGAAATTGAAACAGTAATACAAAGCCTCCCGAATAAAAAAAGCCCAGGCCCAGATGGATTTACAGCAGAATTCTACCAGACATTTAAAGAAGACCTCCTGCAAATACTTCACGCTAAATGAAATCTGAAATCATAGGAACCACCAAAGTAAGCCAAGAAGAGATTGACAGTTTAAATAAACCCATAACATATAAGGAAATTGAAACAGTAATACAAAGCCTCCCAAATAAAAAAAGCCCAGGCCCAGATGGATTTACAGATTTACAGTAAAATTCTATCAGACATTTAAAAACCCCCAACATCCAATACTACGTAATTTATTCAAAAAAGTAGAAATGGAGGAAGAACTTC
>NW_008341218.1:122311-126637 GCF_000622305.1 Nannospalax galili | reverse complement strand
CAGAGGAGAGGCCTTCTCTGGCCACCTGCCTAGTGATTACAGGGAAGGCAAGGGCCCTAGTTTTGGCAGACTTGAACTTAGTCTTTCCTGCAGCTCATGGCAAAGGAGCCACAAAAACAGTTTTAGTAACAGCCTTTTGTAGGGAAGAGAGCTCTGAGTTGAGCTCTGCAAACTCTTTTTGCAAAGAAAGAACATCTCTTAAAGCTATAACTTGTTTACTTAGGTCATTTTTAGCTTTTAGAAGGATATCTGTATGGGCGGTAGTTATGGGAAGAACGGGTGCACAGAGGGTCGGTGGGTATGGAGGTAGGGGAGGTGCAGAAGCAACAAGAGGGGGCCAATCAGGATTATGATATTGGGCAGCCTCTTCTTCTAAGTCGCTCTCCTCAGAGGGGGTTAATCCTTCAGGAGGGGAACCTTGTTTCTGAAATATTGGGAAGGTTAAGTTGGAAGAAGGTTTTTCTTTTCTCTCTACCTTGGGCAATGTTGGATAAAGTTGGGTTGGCCTGCCTGTAGCGGTTGGCTTCGAGGGAGGCATATCGATCATGACTGATGGGTAAGGCGAGGTCTGCTCCTGATGAGCGACACCCTGAGTTACCTTTTGAAGGTTTGTCTTATTAATGGATGACACAGAGGCAGACCGAGAAAGGGGCTTAATGAAATCCTCAGCTAGGGAAATAATTTTACTTTTGTTTTCAGGAGAGTCTTTGAGAAGATCTCGGACTAATGTCCAATAGCTGAAAGTCTGAATGGGAACTGCCTCAGAGCCCTTATCCTTTAATAGTTCATTTAAATACTGTCCCACTTGGTCCCATTTTTTAGGGTTGATTTCAGGACCATCTATAACAAACCAAGGACACTGGTCACTCACAAACACGAAAAAATTTACAAGATCTTTTTTCTTAACTCGGACTCCTCTTTCTCTGAGGGAGGCCTTCAAGTCTCTAATAAAAATAGCCTCCTTAGACAGTTGCTGGCCAATTTTTTGAGACAGAGACAACTTACCTCAGATCAGCAGTTCCTCATGAGCAGTGACAGTGCAGATCAAACGAGGCGGCGATCGGGTGCAGTTCCTTTCACTTTGTCGGAGGCCGTCCTCAAACGCGTACCCAGGTCTGTCTTCAACCGTCTCTGTCTGGCGAGGGTCCGTACCTCGAGCCCCACGTTTAGGCACCACTTGCCCCTGCCTGCAGGGACCCTGTACAGGTAAGGCTTGAGGGGGACCACTCCCTGAAAGGAAAAATGGGCGAGAAAGAGTAGACGGAGCCCAAGCAAGTCCACTTGTCAAGTGTCGCTTTATTGTATTGCGAGTTTTCCTTATATACAGTTTGTATTTAGAAGCGGTTGAAGAAGTTGGTCAAAAGGTTACAGCATTTTTATGGGTATGGGGTGGGGGAACTGAGCAATTCAGCAACGTGACTGACCACCAGGTGTTCCAAGAGATTACTACATGACTTATCTTTTCCGAGAACTGTTTGCAAGGGGAAGAGAAAGATAACCTTGCCATAAATTCTTTCTCAAGGTTACTAGTGCAGGCAGAATGTCCTGCTTAAGTCAACTGTTTGTAGAGCCATATTATATTTTTTGGTAATGAGTGTTGTTTCTCCAGCTCCCGACAGTTCACGATGATTAAGAAGGCTTTATCCCAGAGATTCAGGGATGATTGAATATACACAAGTCAATAAACATCATTAATCATTTAAATGGACTCAAAGACAACAACCATGTTGTCATCTCAATAGAAGCAGAAAGAGCCTTTTGATAAAATTCAGCATGCATTTTTGTTCAAAATCCTAGAGGGAATTGGACTGGACGGAACATACTTCAACATAATTAAAGCTATTTACAACAAACCCACAGCCAACATCATTCTAAATGGAGAAAAACTGAAAGCATTCCCATTGAAATCAGGAACCAGACAAGGCTGCCCACTATCTCCACTCCTTTTCAACATAGTGCTGGAAACTCTTGCTAGAGCAATAAGAAAGGAGCAGGAAATTAAAGAAGTAATAATTGGAAAAGAAGAGGTCAAACTATCATTTTTTTGCAGATGATATGATACTATACCTAAGATATCCCAAAAGTTCCACTAGAAAATTCCTAGAACTGATCAACACTTTCAGTATAGTGTCGTTATAAAATCAATATACAAAAATTAGTAGCCTTTCTATATACCAATAATAAGCAATTGGAGAAAGAATACAGGGAAATGCTCCCATTCACAATTGCTGCAAAAAAATAAAATACCCTGGAATAAATCTGACTAAGGACACCAAAGATCTCTACAATGAAGATTTTAAATCTTTTAAGAAAGAGATTGAGGAAGACACCAGGAGATGGAAGGACCACCCATGCTCATGGATTGAAAGAATTAATATTGTGAAAATGACCATCCTACCAAAACAATATATACATTCAATGCAATCCCAATCAAAATCCCCACGACATACTTCACAGAATTAGAAAAATCCATCCTTAAATTCATATGGAGGCACAAAACACCCAGGGTAGCCAAAGTAACCCTGAGCACAAAGAACAAACCTGGGGGGATTACTATATTACAGAGCTAGAGTCATAAAAACAGCATGGTACTGGTAGAAAAACAGACACATAGATCAATGGAACATCATTGAAGATCCAAACCTGAGTACATGAAATTTCAGCCACCTGATATTTAACAAAGGAGCCAAGAACACACAATTGAAGAAAGACAGCATTTTCAACAAATGGTGCTGGCAAAACTGGACCTTCACCTGTGGAAGAATGACACTAAATCCTTATTTGTCACCTTACACAAAAGTCAACTCCAAGTGGATCAAAGACCTCAATGTGAAACTGGAAACCCTGAAACTATTAGAAGGAAACACTGGCAGTAATTTACAAGATATAGTTGTAGGAAAGGATTTTCTAAATCACACAGAAATTGCTCAGGAATTAAGGTCAGCAATCAATAAGTGGGACCTCATTAAACTAAAAAGTTTCTGTACACCAAAAGAAACAATTAAAAAAGTGAAGAGAAAACCCACAGAATGGGGAAAAAATTCACCAATGACACATCTGACAGAGGCTTAACATCCAGAATATATAAAGACTCAAGAAACAAAGAAGTGAGGAACCAAATGACACAATTAAAAAATGGGCTAAAGATCTAAACAGAGAGTTCTCAAAGAAAGAAATAAAGATGGCTAAGAAATATCTCAAAAAGTGTTCAACATTGTTAGCAATTAGGGAAATGCAAATTAAAACCACCCTAAAGTATCACCTTACCCCATTCACACTGGCTAGGATCAAGAGAACAAATGATATCAAATGCTGGCAAGGATGTGGAGAAATGAGAATGCTCATTCACTGCTGGTGGGATTGAAAACTTGTGCAACCTCTATGGAACCTACCATATGATCTGGTTATACCACTCCTTGGCATATACTCATTGCAGAGACACTTGTACATCCATGTTTGTTGCTGCTCTTTTCACAATAGCTAAGAGATGGAAGCTACCCAAGTGCCCCTCAACTGATGAGTGGTTTAAAAAATGTGGTATATTTACACAATGGAGTTCTATTCAGTAGTAAAGAAAGATGAAATAATGAAATTTTCAGGTAAATGGATGGATCTGCAAACTGTTATAATAAGTGAAGTAACACAGACTCAGGAAAAAAACAACAACATATGTTCTCCCTCATATTTGGGTCCTAGCACCAAATCCTTTTAAATTCCATGTCCTTTTAATAAGATGCTATACAGCAGTCCCTTCTCCATAAAGTAACTACCATCATCTTGACTTCAGCTGAGCCTGATCGTTAAATTTCATCACAACTGGGCTTGTTAACCATTGTGCTTATTCATTAAAGGAAGGCCAAGCAGTCACTGGACCCTCACTGGAGTATCCATCCACTCTTCCCAGGTAACCATATGTAATTTGACCCTAATCACATATGGCCTCCTAGATTTGGGGAGTGCTAAAGTATACAATCTGGAGAAGACTAGGAAGAGAAGGCATGACTCATGCCGGGTAAAGACTATCCAGTGTGCATACCCTCAGATCAAACATACACTTCAGCAACCCCTCAGTTATCTCAAAAAGTAAGCTCAACAAATTCATTGGATCCCCAGTAAAACTTTAATGAAACATTAGCTTGACACTAGAACCTTAAAAGGGAATAAGCATTGCTTAGCATCTCCAGGAAAAGAAGTTTCACAACTGATGGACAATTTATTTGTTAATACTTTGTCTCACGATTTTTTTTTAAAAAGAAAGAAAATGAAAATGTAAAAGATGTTAAAAGGACATGGGAATGGAGATATTTTCCAAAAAAGAAAAAATTA